>NC_138226.1:37650488-37865488 GCF_964197995.2 Scardinius erythrophthalmus | reverse complement strand
AGGTTGTATTTTTAAACAGAATGAATATTTTGGAAGTGAAATCTAAAAGGTGAATATGGATTATTTATTTTTTAATAATGTAAACGTGTGAAATATTTTGAATTTAAATATTCACAGCTTAAATATACAACCATGTTGAATTTCAGCCCATAAAAATGCAAGCCCTATAAATACAATGCATTAAAATGCAAGCAGGGTTAATGCAATGCATAGATTTTTAGTGTAAGTAGTGCAATTCAACAAGATTTTTTGTTTCAAAAACATCTGTCATTATTTTACTTCTATAGCTTAGGAGGTGTGGCAAGGGGACGCAGTGTCTTGTTCCCTTCTCAGGGAAAAATGGTTACATTCATAACCAGAGACGTTTCCTTTCGAGGGAACTCGCACTGCGTCGAATGACGACACTTTGGGGAATGAAATGCACACTGCGCCACACTGAGGACTAATGCCTGCCCTGGTGTGAAACCTGTCCGGGCAGAACTCAGACAAGAGTACTCAAGAGACGAAGGAAGTAAGGTCCAAACTGTAAAATCTCATAAATGTGTGTGGTGAGGGCTAACCCGCAGCATCACAGACCTCTTGGAGGGAGACCCACGAAGACTCCTCGTACAGACTGATCCGCAGAGGCGAAGGCATACCACGCACCTCATAGAGATTGCCTCAACAATCCATTTGCTGATGGTCTGCTTTGATGCTAGGGATCCCTTCTTGGGAGACCCAAAGCACACTAACAGCTGGTCACACTTCCCCCATGGGGAGGACCTATGCACATAGGCCTCAAGAGCCCTAACCGGGCACACAAGGTGTAGCTTCTGTAGACCCGCCGACACGTGCGGTGGAGGGTGATGGAAGGCCTGGAGAACAATAGATCGTGGCACATTAGGCAACGAGGTTGGCACCTTGTTTGGGCACATAACCCAGTCTAAGGTGGAGAAAGGCTTTAGCTCTCCCAGCAGTGAACTCCAAACTCTCTTGAGAGATGTTATTGCCAACAGGATACAAGAAAGCCACCTTTAATGTAAGGAACTTCTCTGACACATATTTTTAGTATAATAGACTTTTGTGTTCATAATGAGAACAATGTAATTAGATGGTAAAACCATTTATTCCTTCACAATAGCAAGCATTTTTTGTTGTTGTTGTTGTTGTTGTTCTTGCACAATTGTAGTGTAAATTGTGGGTTGTTTGTGATTGACGTACTCAAATTAAGAAAAGCAAAAAAATGACTATTCAAACTAGGGTTTGATTCCAAATTCTGGAATCGAATACTTGAGGTCAGGAATCAGATACCTGTTATAAAATTTCAATTTTGATTCCTCTTATTGATTCCTTTGTGTGCATTTTAATATGACTTTAAACCATTCAAGACCAAGACGACTCGCTCGCTGTTTTCTGTGCTGCGCACACATCCAAAGCGGGCTCACAGAAAAACTGATTTTAATGTGATTTTAACCCATTCAAGCGTGAGACGATCCGCTGTTTTCATGTGGAATTATTTTGGATCCGTGCAACTCTTAAAGTGACAGAAGCCTAATATTCCTGCTGCCGTCTCTGTAATAACACTAATCAAACAACAAAAGACAGATAAAATTCACTCGTTCTTGACCGAATAACTTTTGTAACTATATTTGTAATGTATATTTTATTTATAAAGTGCAGTGTTATTTTACATTTGATAACAGTTTCTGTACCTGAATACCTGAAAATCTTAAAACACTGTTTATTTCAATCATATCTGTGTTCAGATGTATCTATTTGTTGCGATTGCTAATTTTTTATTTGTTTTTATTTGCAACAAGGCTAAATGTTTTTTCGTTTTGTTTTTACCCTATTGGAATCAAAATTAGGAATCGATAAAAATCGGAATCGATTTGCAGAATCAAAATCGGAATCAGAATCGTTCAAATTCAAATGATACCGACCCTAAATAAGACTTTATTTTTTCTACATTTTCTCTCAGATCAGCTGTATCTACTGGATATAGCTGATCTTATCTTTTAATGTGTATATCAAAAGCGCACTCAATTGATCTAGTCTGTGTAATATTTGATTCCTTCAGCAGAAGATCCCTCAAATCCCCTTCCAAAAACACAATTCTAGAGTTGCCAATGAAAAATGCTGATGATGAACAGATGGACTATGACAATCATTTTACTGTGCTTTCCATGGATGTCTTGAAATTAGAAATCATGATGCAGCTTTCATACTGTTGTTAGTTAAAAAACAAAGGGCAAAGGTCTGTCAGCTCATGGGAAACACTCTTTAAGTCTCTTCCAAGACCATCAGTTGCACATTCATTGTAGTGTGGGGCAAGATCACAAACAATGTTCAAAGTCATCATTCTGCTTGCTTGTTGTCTGCTTTGTAATTATCTGTGAAGAATTGAGTTTTTTTTTTCTCTCTGTTGCCCCTCATTGTCTTTCAGCTCTGTGTTAATTACAGCCTTTTGAACACAGTTTATGACAGTGATTACTGACAGTGATTATCATAACAATAACTGTAGTAATTATGCTATTCTAGTAAAAAAAAAAAAGATTACTATATTAAAACATGGTGAAGAGCTATACAGAAGATGCAGAGTAAGCAGGAGAGACATCATTTAATTTAGATAAACAATCTCTCTCACTATTTACAGTTTGCTCTATATAAATAATGGAAGAGACATTTTAAATGTCTCAGGTCATGAGTGAGTTCAGGTTGGTCAAGCTGCATTTCCACAGTAATAAACTCATTTAAATAGTAATGAACCTTGGCTACAGAAGCAGTGTGGGGGTGAGCAGACCCACTGAGAGTCGTTTAAAACTTTCATAGTCATATATGCAACACACAGAGGAACACAGAATGTCCATTATATAATGTCCAGAATGTCCAATAGGCACCTTTCAAAGTCTCGTACTCTGTATCTATTTGGAATGACAGAGAGGAGGTGGAGGGGAACCGTGTTGATGTGAGTCAGTGTGGGAGTAATATCACCAACTGTCATCTTTACTGAAGTGAGATTATAAATTATGCTCAAACAGAGGAATGTTGTGAAAGCTGAGAGTGACTGAAGTGCACGTGATGAGAAAAAAAAAACAGAAACGCCAATCTAATGACAGCACTGACAGATTTCCCAAGAGAGCCTTAACACCAGAACATTCCACCTCAGCCAAGACCTGAAAAGAGACACTAAGAGAGAGAGAGAGAGAGAGAGAGAGAGAGAGGGAGGTAAGTGAGGACACAGATTGGACCACCGTTTCAAACCTCTCAAAATTGAGTTAAACGGTTTCCAGCGGCCATGTAAACACAGCTTATGAAAAACCACTGGGGAAAAGGGGAAGGCGTCAACCAGAGGTGTTGCTGGGAAATTAGCACGTTGTTGATTTTGGTTTTAAATGTGTTAAATGCTGACATATTCTTTCACACATCGGTCTGTTTCCCTTTGTGAGGCCTGTGTCGTCTACTGAGAAATGAGCATGTGTGTGTTTGTGTTTCTAACCTAGCCATACATTGGGCAATAATGCAATCCTTAATTAAAACCTCAAATAACAATAAATGTTTAAAACAATAAATGTTTGCCGTAGATTGCTCACAGTACGTCCAGTAACTGTCTGATGCAAATCACACAAAAATGGCAAACAAATAATAAAAACAAACTATCTTCACAGCGGCCTTTCCAGATTCTTTAAGTAACCACAAAACAAACTCTATGGTCACTTTACATGTCAGTCAGGCAATCTTTCTTGTTGAAATGACCTGTTCTTGGCCAGAATAAACTGTAAAGTGGACAAGACTTTATCCTAATTGTAAAAAAAAAACAAAAAAAAAACGTATTAGTCAATGCCTGTGAAAAAGTAGTGTGCTTAATTGTACTGGCTGTGCATTGTGTACTTCAAATCTTAAAAGTATATTTTTCAAATATATTTGTACTTGCAGATAATATTAATGAAATAAAAGGCCACTTAAATAGAGAGAGTACACTTTCAAATTTTTTTTAACACACTTAAGTACACGTTTAAAAAGTGCTTTACTACTTTAAAGTACTTTGTATTTAAAGTATATTTTAATGTATTATGTCTTAATAATTGTTTTTCATGCTTTAAAGGAGTGCACTTGTTTTGATGCGTTGACTAACACACCAGATCACATGTTGGTAATACTGTTTTATAATTAATGAATAACTACACAGGAACAAATGAGTAATGCAATATTAACACTCTAGTAACTATTAACTAACAAAAAACTTTGATTAATAAATTAGTAAGTAATAGCGTTCAGTTGAATGTGGAAGTTCACTATTAGCTAATCAATAACATTTTTTTTTTCATATCTCCCAGAGGACTACTAAGAACAACTATATTCATGTTCATTATTAATGTGATAATGCATACATAAGTATAATTAATTCTAAAGTTAAGACCATAACCCACTAGTAATGAATCAAGTATTACTAAATCTATCATAAGCAGTTACAAAAACCTCAAAAGCTTACAATGACTTCAATCATTACTAGACAGTTATCATGATCTTCACTTTAGAATTAATTATACATCATTCACATTAATTATGAACCTGTATATGTTGGATTTCCATGTTTTATGGGGACATTCAATGCTTTTATACTGTACAAACTGTATCTTCTCTCCCCTAACCCTACCCCTAAACACAACCCTCACAGAAAACTTTCTGCAAATTTAAAAAAAAAAAAAAAAAAAAAAAAAAAAACATAATTCTATATAATTTATAACAGAATAAAAAAAGTGAACCAAGAACCTATAAGCTGTTTTTCTGTGGGAAACCAACAAAATCAACTTAGAAATCATACAGCAAAACCCTGGAAACTTCCACTAGCATCATATCAGTGGGTTTTACACAGGAAAGCACAACTGACATTTTATACAGAATCGTGTTAGTTTTAAGAATCTTAATTAGACAGTTTCACACTTGTCACAGTCAAGAACTTGCCAGCCTATTAGAGATTCAACAATGTGCTTGAGCGTGCTGAATGTGCATGTCTTGTGGAAGCGTATTGCCTTGTCATCAGAGAAGGGAATGCATCATGGATTATTAATTTATTCGACCCAACATTTCCCTCTTCTTTCTCCCTGTCTGTCTCTCTCTCTCTCATGGGCGGTGGTGTTTGTTTTCTTTCACTCTGTGCTCCACGAGTCTGGGACAAAAATCTTTGACAGTGTGTTCAGTCTTCTGTTTGTGTTTTTATCCCAGTTATAAATCCTGGTGGGATATTACACATTCGTCTGGGCTGATGCGGTGCGGCATTTTTATAACAAGCTTTGCATCCGGTATTTAGAATATGAAAAACACACTAATCATAAAAATGTTAATTATTTTTATTTTGTCAGTAATGATGATACACACTCCCTAATTGAGGAATACACAAACACACATAAATAATCTTTATTTTAGTCTTTTCTCAAAGTCAAATGATCATCAGCTCAGAAATAACCCAAACTATTCAGCACAGAAAATACAGACTCAGACACCGAACATTCATTTGTTTTCCCTAATAGTCACTCTATTAGAAACTACTGTAGTGAAGCTTTTCTTTAGAATGGGCTGTGGAGAAAGCAGGGATATTTCCGACTGCGTGCTCATTCCAGACACTGAAATCAATGCCTCATCTGTCATCATCCCTCCATCACTGAGAGAGCAGAGAGAGACTGAGAGAAGGATAGTGTCACTCACATTTACACACATATAAAGACGTTTCTGACCAGCAGTCCTCCAGGAAACGTTTCATTTAACCCTCACTCTTACCCAAACGGATGCTGGCTCTGTTCCAGACGACAGTGAGGTGTCTACTGTCTACTGTACATGACAGAACACTGAGCGTCATGCAACCTCATGAAAGCAACTCTATGAGTTTGACGTCAGCTTGACATTTGATGTTTTAAATATTGAAAAGTTAGATCGATTTTTTTTCTGATAATTGTTTATCATTCAAAAGTAACAAAAATGTCTTTCAAATATATATATTATTATTATTATTTTATTATATATTATATTACCATGAACTCATACAGTTATATATATATATTTGAATTCAGCATTTTCTTTCCAGGATTTTTGTGTTGCGATCCACGTGTTAAGAATAACTGCCTGTCTCATGCTGTCTAAGCACTTGTAAAAAAGATTTACACTTAAGGATAATAATAAAAAAAAAAAGTAGAGTACATTTCTGTGTAAAAAATACTTTTAAAAGACATCATATGGCATCATATGCCTGTCTCCAGAGCAAGATATTGACAAATCATTTTACATCATCACACCATAGGCCCTGCCAACTGGCGTCTGCAGACAAGAGGACAAATGGAAAAGTAAATGGAAGCATAAAGGAACGTTCGCTTTGACCTCGTTTAACTTTCTCCACCAGTGTTTTTTTTTTTTTTTTTTTAGTTCCCAACCACCACCAGCATTTTTTTAAATCATTTTCACAAAATTTTCATGGCCCCAATAATATTTTGTCTACAGTATGTGTAACGGTGGCTGTTCAGAGGAACGAGAGTAGGATCCAGATGCAGCGAACATTTATTCAAACAAACATAATAAAAGTAAATCCAGGCAAAACTGATAAATCCAGACACAGGCACAGAAGGCAAACAAAAATGACAACAAGCACACAAGTAACATACATTGAAGGACAATTCAAGAAAGCAGGTTATGTGACATACCAGGGTAACTTTCAGGTTATGCAAGTAGCCATAGCAACCTCAGAACATAGAACATAACCTGCTCCTGCTTTGTCAGTACATTTTATATGGATAATGTTTCAAAACACTTACTCATGCGCAATAGCGAGTGGCCGTTATATATATATATATATATGTGTGTGTGTGTGTGTGTGTGTGCTTTGAAACTAGGATTTGATTAACAGTGTGGAAGAGGTTATAACTTAACACAATCCATAGCCCTATATTCTACACACAGCATCTGTGTTTCTTCAGTGAACACAATGAACAAATAGAAGAACAAAGAAGCCCTTCCACTAATTAGGCCCATGAATAATAGCAGAAAGGGAAATGCAAGACACATCCTAAAATCAGTTACAGGAAACATGCAGTGATAAATGGCATACAGTGGCCGTGAAATATCTAACTCAAGGTCTCTGGATTTTTCCCAGCACAAATTTCACAACACATCACCATAGCATCCTCCTGCTGATGAACACAACCAGAAAAGGAGTAACATAGCAGGTTCTTGTCCTGGATTAGGCTCTGTATTAAACACCAGAGTGACAGAAACAATGACACAATTCTAAACACTGTAAGCAGAACAAACGGTAACACTTCTTTTCAATGGTCCACTTTAGACATTCTATAAGTAACTATAAGTAACTTTTGCAACAGGATATCAACTAACTCTCATTAGAGTATTAGTAGAGTATTAGACTGTCTGCTTAATATCTACTAACACTTTATTTTGATGCTGACTGTAAGTAACTTCACAACTACGTCAACTAACCCTAACACCTGTCCCTAACCTAACAGTCTACTAATACTCTAATGAGAGTTAGTTGACATGTTGCAAAGTTACTCTAAGTGTCTAAACTGGACAATCAAAATAAAGTGCAACCAAACCAAACCAACTAACATGACTAAGAACAATGCTTTACTTTCATTGGAATTATGTAACCATATCATGGTTTATGGTGCCGATAGTTCTCTTACGAGAGGTTCTCTCGTATTGCGTAAGTTGCTTACGCTATGGGTAAAGTCATCTTTTCTCGAGATATGAAGCCAAAAAATTATCCTTAATTTTTGTATTTATTGTCAATGCAGTGCAGCAGCTAGCAGACCTAGAGCGAGCTGTCTAGCGCGCTCATTGGCTACCCTGCAGCAACTGCAGAAGCCTACCACTGAGCCCCGCGTGATGTCGCGCCCTCACGCGTCAAAGCCCGCCAGAATGGGAGTGGCTTAGCGTATATAAGGAAGGGCTCGGGGGCTGCTTCCCTGATTTTCATCTCTTGAGCGAAGCTCTACGCATCGCTGGATCCTGAAAGAAGCCACCGCCGTTGAAATAAGCGATTAGCAAAGCAGAGGAAAGCGTCTGAAGAAGCCATCCGTGCCTGCCGCGCTATTCGGCGGCTGAAGAAGCCATCCGTGCCTGCCGCGCTATCCGGCGACAAGTATCCTTTTGCTCTGCTGTGTGTGTTCGCCGCTGCGACACACACTTTTTTGTCTAAAAGAGTGCGAGGCGTTTTTCTAAAAATGCCTCGCAGTTCCTGTGGCTCTTGCCGAGTCCCGCTCAGCGCCGGAGACTGCCACGTGATCTGCGCTCTCTGCCTGGGTCGAGACCACGCAGCCCTCGCTCTCTCTTCGGGAGGCTGCGTCCATTGCAAAGAACTTTCAATGTCGACCCTGCGGGCTCGACTTGAAGTGTTCGACGCCGAAGCTGTCACTCCGCCCGTCTCTACTGGACCGCGCAAGAAGCGCCGCTCCCAGAGGCCACCGGAGTCTGATGTGGCATTCAAGGGCTCGCCGGATCCCTTCCCTCGAGCCTCTCTCTCTCCTTCTCCTTCTCCTTCGTGCCTAACAGACTCGACGGCTGCTTTCTGCATTGCCGCCAAGCACCCGCATCCAGGTCTGCACCCTTCCTGCCGGAGCTCCACGCGGAGCTTTCTAAGTCGTGGAATGCACCATTCTCCGTGAGACTCCACTCACATGTCTCCTTGGCACTCTCCCAGGTTGACGGCGCCGCCGAAAGGGGATACAACACTATCCCCCCAGTGGAGGAGGCGGTAGCAGCACACCTTTGCCCGCCCTCTGCGGGGTGGCGCTCAAAGGCTGCCCTCCCATCCAAAGCCTGCAGGACCCCATCAGCTCTCGTCGGCCGCGCTTTCTCAGCCGCCGGACAGGCTGCGTCCGCCCTGCACTCCATGGCAGTCCTGCAGATCCTCAAGTCCGATATCCTCCGTGAAATGAACGAAAAAGGCCCGGACCCAGCTACCATCACGGATTTACGAAGCGCGACGGATCTCTCCCTCCGCGCTACTAAATCCGCGGCTCAGGCTATTGGAAGGTGCATGTCTTCTCTCACCGTCACAGAGAGGCACCTCTGGTTGACGCTCGCCGACATGAGGGAATCTGAGCGCGCCGCATTTCTCAATGCACCGCTCTCCCCCACTGGTCTCTTCGGCCCAGCGGTAAACGGGATTGTCGACTGTTTCTCGGAGGTACAAAAGACCACGCAGGCCATGAACCTTTTCCTGCCTCGACGCTCTAGCTCAGCTGCAGGCCGCTTTCGAGATCAGCCTCCTGCGCGAAGCTCTAACCAGCATCCAGCCCAGCCTCCGTCTTCGCAGCGACGACAGGGCGGCCGTCCTAGATCGCGCTCATCCAGCCATCACAGGTCGCCTCCCCCGCGGGGACCCCGGCCTAAGATCGCATTGAAGCCTGAGCACGCAAAGTCCTCCTAGCGGCCACAAGGAGGAAGAGATGGTTGAGTCCCGCCGTGGCCGGACCACCGCCAAAATGTCCCGCTTTGTCAGTCCCCTTAAGAAAGGCTACTGCAGAAGTGTATTCTGCAGCCAACGAGCCGGTAATACTATCCGCTCGCCTGCACACAACCGCTGTTTTCACGGCGACCCAGAGAAATCTCAAAAAGAGTGTAATGCCTGGTTATCCGGCTCACGCCGTTGGCGTTTTAAGTGTAGAAAAATGTGCCCACGTCTCAGTGTTCACCCCTACACACGATAACCCCCGTGTCTCTCACCCTCACAGAGCCCACTCCCATAAAGCTGGCAAATGCCGCTCAAGTGTTAAACATAGGAAATGTGCCCACGAACCTGTGCCCACACCTACTCACTGCCCGCTCTGTTACACGGCCAAAGTTACCTCTTACCGGTCATGTTATGAATGTAAGTCCTGTGCCCGCTCACGAGTGCTCACACTTACTGACAAACACTTTACCCCGGCGCTGCTCGCGCGTCCCGGTTTTCCCCCAAAATGTCCCCATCCAAAGCAACCGGGACATCGTGTGTAAAACGACCAGCCATCGCTCTCAGCGAGCCGCTGTATTCAAGCACCGAGAGCGCGTGCTCTGCGCCCATACCTCTGGTTCAGGTACTCGATCCCACGAAGTGCGGCGATCGAAACCCGGAGGCCATTTTGCCCTTAGCTGTACATGCAGAAGCATTGGAAGCTATTCCAGGTGTGTCAGAATGGGTGCTGAGCACAGTAAAACAGGGCTATTCGCTGCAGTTCGCTCGCCGTCCCCCGCGCTTTCGAGCATGGACCGAGACGAGAGTGAATATGGAAGTAGCACACCTACTCCGCGCAGAAATAGCGAAACTGCTGTGCAAAGGGGCCATAGAATCGGTACCTCCTTCTCTGGGCGAGTCGGGCTTTTACAGCCGTTACTTCTGTGCCCAAGAAGGACGGAGCTCTAAGACCTATCTTAGATCTGAGATATTTGAACAAAGCTCTCATGAGAAGACCGTTCAAAATGCTCACAACCAGACAGATACTCGCGCAAATTCGCTCGAGGGACTGGTTTATTTCTCTCGATCTGAAAGACGCGTACTTTCAGATTCAGATAATACCCCGTCACAGGCCATTCTTGAGATTCGCCTTCGACGGTCAGGTATATCAATACACCGTCCTTCCGTTCGGCCTGTCTTTAGCACCCCGTACATTTACAAAGTGCATGGACGCGGCTCTCGCTCCCCTGAGAAATTGGGGTATGCGGATTCTGAACTATCTGGACGATTGGCTGATTCTGGCACAGTCAGAGATAGAACTTATATCTCACAGAACAGTGCTTCTCAGCCATCTGGAAAACCTGGGTCTTACGGTCAACTGAACCAAGAGGTCATTACTGCCCAGTCAGTCAGTCTCTTTTCTGGGAATAGAGCTGGACTCTGTGGCAATGACGGCCCGCTTGTCGACACAGCGTGCGCGCGCCGTGATCGACACTTGGCCGCGTCTTTCCAGAAGGGCAGCATCGCTCCTCTGAAAACATTTCAGAGAATGCTGGGCTGTATGGCGTCAGCTGCAGCAGTGCTTCAGCTGGGCTTACTGCGTATGCACCCGCTGCAACGCTGGCTGAACGCTCGAGTGCCTCACCGAGCTTGGGCTTCCGGCAGCATACGAATCAGAGTGACCCAGAGCTGCGTTTCAGCCCTGGAGCCCTGGTTAGCGGCCGACTGGTACCAGCGAGGAGTGACGATGGGAGCTGTCTCGTACCGAAAGGTCATCTCGACGGACGCCTCCAACTTAGGTTGGGGCTCTCTCTTCGAGGGCAGACCGGTCTTTGGCCTGTGGTCAGACCGAGAGAAACGCCTCCATATAAACTGTCTGGAGATGATAGCGTTCAAGAACGTGCTGAAGCGTTTCCTCCCATATATACGGGGCCACCATGTTCTAGTCCGTACGGACAACATGTCTGTGGTGTCCTACGTGAACCGCCAGGGCAGTGTCAGATTCAGGAATCTCTGCGATCTAGCAGAACGCCTCCTCGTCTGGGCTCAGCACTCGCTACGCTCCCTGACAGCCGCATATGTGCCGGGCCACCTGAATGACGGCCCAGACAGACTGTCCAGGGACAACATTCCCCCGGGAGAATGGTCCTTGCATCCTCAGACAGTCCAGTTACTATGGCGCCTTTTCGGCAAAGCGGAAGTTGACCTTTTCGCTTCGAAAGACAACGCTCATTGCCCAAGGCTCTTTTCAAAGAAGAAGGACACGCTGGCCCAAACCTGGCCCAGCCACACACTGTATGCTTTCCCTCCGATCTCGCTGTTACCACAGGTAATCAAGAGAATCAGGGAAGCGTTCCACTCGGTGCTCCTCATAGCCCCGTGATGGGAGAACCAAACCTGGTTCCCAGAGCTGATAAGGCTGTCACACGTGGCCCCATGGCCGATTCCGGTGAGGAGAGATCTTCTCTCTCAAGCCGGCAGCTCAATTTGGCATCCCCATCCAGAGCGCTGGTCTCTGCATGCATGGATAATCAACGGATACCCGTTGCCTTGCCAGAAGGGGTTGTGAACACGATCACGCAGTCTAGAGCTCCTTCTACGAGAAGGCTATACGCATCTAAATGGTGTGTGTTCTCCTCATGGTGCGCCGACAAAAATCTAGACCCACAAACCTGTGGGATCTCGTGGGTGCTTTGCTTCCTTCAAGAGCTGTTGGACAAGGGCAGGTCCCCCTTCACGCTCAAAGTGTATGTTGCGGCTATTGCAGCATTCACAGAGTCGACGCGTGACCAGTCAATAGGAAGGAACAAGCTCATCATCCGCTTCCTTAGAGGAGCCAGGAGGATGAATCCCCACGGCCCCCGTCGGTTCCTATTTGGGATCTTTCTTTGGTCCTAGAGGCTCTGAAAACACATCCCTTTGAAGCATTAGATTCCGTGAATCTAAAATACCTTTCGCTCAAAACCGTTTTTCTGATAGCCCTGTCATCAGTCAAACGTGTGGGGGATCTACACACGCTGTCTGTTAGCGCCGCGTGTCTCGAGTTTGGACCAAATGACTCTAAAGTCATCCTCAAACCGAGACATGGTTATGTCCCGAAGGTGATTGGCACTCCCTTCAGAGCGCAGGTCATCTCTCTATCGTCTCTGCCAGCATCCGGTAGCGAGGGCGATAATAACCTCCTCTGCCCTGTTAGGGCGCTGAGAGTTTAAATTACGCGCTCCACCGCCTTCAGGCGCTCGGAGCAGCTCTTTGTTTCGTTTGGTGGGCGCACCAAGGGTCTCGCCGCCTTGAAACACAGTCTGTCCAGATGGATAGTGGACGCTATCGCAGCAGCTTATGCGTCTAAACACCTGCAGTGCCCTCTGGGCATCAGGGCTCATTCCACTAGAGGCAAGGCCTCATCGTGGGCTTGGTCCAGCGGGATTTCTATTCATGACATTTGTATGGCGGCGGGCTGGGCCTCCCCCTCTACATTTGTTAGGTTTTATAACCTGGAAGTTCCCACCTTTCAGGCTAAACTTTTGTCAGTCTAAGCGGTGTGTATGTTCTGCCCAGATTGTTTGTGTGCAGGCTACTCTCACGTGACTTTAGCTCTCCTGGTTGAGCTGCACTATAACGGTTGATATTCTTTAATATAGACTGACAGCGCCGCTCTGTATCCCCCTACGGTGTGCTTATGTACATGCGCGGCCCGCGTTGCTGGCCGCCTGATTCCCACTTATCTGTGTTCCCCGGGCTTCCCCTGGGACTCATGTAGTGGATGCTTGGCGCGCACGGTGCTGACAAGGGGTTCCCGTAGCGTAAGCAACTTACGCAATACGAGAGAACCTCTCGTAAGAGAACGTACTCGGTTACCTAATGTAACCTCGGTTCTCTCGAAGAGGGAACGAGTATTGCGTAACCTGCCGTGCTCGCGCCACGAGCTGATTTCGCTTCAGTCGATGAAAATCAGGGAAGCAGCCCCCGAGCCCTTCCTTATATACGCTAAGCCACTCCCATTCTGGCGGGCTTTGATGCGTGAGGGTGCGAGCGCCCTCATTGGGCGTAACATCATGCAGGGCTCAGTGGTAGGCTGCTGCAGTTGACACAGGGCAGCCAATGAGCGCGCTAGACAGCTCGCTCTAGGTCTGCTAGCTGCTGCACTGTGTTGACAATAAATACAAAAAATAAGGATAATTTTTTGGCTTCATATCTTGAGAAAAGATGACTTTACCCGTAGCGTAAGCAACTTACGCAATACTCATTCCCTCTTCTAGAGAGAACCGAGGTTACATTAGGTAACCGAGTAGGTTTTTGACACACAGTTTTGATATTGAAGTAACAATGTAACTGTCTGGAGATTGTAAATATATCTATATAAACAACTTCTTTCAAGAATTTCATCCAGTTTTTGAGTAAAAAATCTGGATGAAATTCTTAAAAAAATACATTTTGGCACAAATAGTGAGTAGTTGTAAAAAGTTTTCTAATATGAACTTTACTAATTACAACTTTTTCTAATTTAAAAACGTGGAATGACTACATGACTACAAAAATTCAATGTTTTTTTTTACCTTTTTTAATGAAATAATGATTAAGCTTTATACACTCATGTACAAGTTGTGCATATTTAAGGTACAAGAAAATTGTTTTAGTACTTTTTAATTGATGGTTCCATCGCTGTACATTTATAATTAAATCAACATTTTTGTGAAAAATTGCATTAAGGTTTTTTTAATTTGCTTGATTGTTTTTTATTTTATTTTATTTTTTTATGTATGAGACCAACATGAATACTGTCTTTCATTTTTAAGATGTTGCCATGTGTGTTTTAAAGTAGATTTCTCAGATTTAAGACATCCATAATACATAGTTTTGCGCACTTAAATTATCTTTCCCAAATAATAGCAAAGACCAACAAAACGCCATGATCACTGACCTAGTAGTTTGATCCGTTTTCCAGAAACTCTGTTTTGAATGCCCGTTGAATTTGAAATTGACCCCTTTAAATCCATTTCAGCAGTGAAGAGAGCAAGCTAGTGCCATTACATCTAAACAAGCCCCGCCTACTCTGCTCATTTACATTCAGACCGCAACCCTGCCATTCACCAAGGTAACAGCTCATTTGCATAACAGCATGCTAGTCCTAAAGCACCAAACCTCAGAAAAACAACAACAAACTATCATCTCAAGATATATATATATATCAAGAGAGAACAAACTTATTTCTGACTTGTAATCTCATATGTGGAAATAAAGAGCTTGATATAATCTCCACAGAACAGCATAGAGTAAGTTCATATGTCTGGATAAAGGAGGGAATCATATTTTTGCTGTTGTCAGCAAATGTATGTCACAGGTGTGTGTTATTTCTACATTTTGCTATGTAGAATTGCTGAGGAAGAAATCTCAATCTGCCCCAGCTGTGCGTATGTGTGTAGACCACAGCTGTGACCAGTGTTTCCTGGATAGTTTGACCCCACATTAGCCAAACAAAACCAGACTGTACCAGGTGAGGCCACACACACACACACACACACACACACACACACACACTGCTTTACACACGTATAATGTTACTGTGTCATCAAATACGTATATTTATACTCAAAACAGTGTTGTATCCATTAATAATAATGTTACATGCAGAGTAGTTTAGAGATTTATTCTAGAAGTGAAATGTAATTCTATAGAGGATGAATGATAATTAAACATAAATATGACTGTGCTGGTAAGTTTAGCCATCACAAATGCCATATGTACAATACATCAAAGGAAGATAAACTGATCCTAGTATGCACTCAATGAGACGGGTGTCAGCATATACTTCAACAATATTATTCCACCGTTCACAACCCTGTCGAGCTGCATTCATTTAGTGCACATCACGCTGTGTAAAGACAGACTCTGAGAAACCCCGGAGAGATGTTTGCGTTAGCTCAGCTAGAAGATCCATACTGACCTCTCTAACCTCCAGAGCTGACTGAAGATGTCTGGATAAAATCCTCATACAGCACTTTCATTAAGAGCCTGACTGAACTACATATTATTTCTGCAAGTCGAGAGAAATGAAACGGATTACTGCTGAGATGCACAATAACTGTGTTGGCATAACCAACAAAAAGTTGATTCAGTCTTATGAATTTTATTAGTTCAATAAAACCAGTACATTTAGATGATATCACATAAGTATATATAGTATAAATACATGGATTATACATTGTAGAATTATTGTTGTCGATTAAGCATTTAAAAAATTGTTAATAAATACAAATCCTAATTATCCTAATATTTTAATATTATCATTTACGAGTACAATGAATGAATGAATTGAGCACAATTCATCAATTAAGAATTGCATAAAATTACTATAAATTATTAAAGTATTTTTTTATTTTTATTTTTTCAGTTTAAACAATGTATTAGCCTATACCATTATAGATTATACATTAATGAAATTAGGTTATTTTCAGATTAACGAGATTTTAATGTAAAAAAAAAAAAAAAAAAAAAAAGTCCTAAAATAAGCATTATTGTCCTTATGGACTTTTTTTTCAGATTTTGTAAAAAAAAAAAAAAAAAAAAAAAAAAAAAAAATTGGGTATAAAATGTAATCTGGACATGTTCTTGACATTTTACTAACAACAATAAAGGTTTATAACAACATGAGGGCATGAAAAGTATGAATTTCTTATTTTTATGTTACGGTTATCTTACGGTTATGTTTTATTGGGACATTCCATAAACATATGGATTTTTATCCCCTATCCCCTAAACCTAAACATCACAGAAAACCTTATTTATAAAACATGATTTATGAGCTTTTTTCTTCATGTGGACCAAAAAATGTACCCACAAGAACAAGGATTGCCATCTTTGTGGGGGCATTTTGTCCCCGTATACCTGAACCAAACACACACACACACACACACACACACACACACACACACACACACACACACACACACACACACACACACACACACACACACACACACACACACACACACACACACACACACACACACACACACACACACACACACACACACACACACACACACACACACACACTTCTACAGAGCAGTCCATCACACATCATACACAAACACACAGACGTACACGGTGAAAATGAGAGCTAACAGGAGTGCTGCTGCTTAAGTGCTGCTTGCTCTCCCTGCATCTGATTGAAACATAAATGATGGAGCTCTGTTGCTAAGAGACATAATCAAGATGAAATAGGCCAATTTATTCTATTACTGAAGCAAAGAGGAGAAGAGAGAGAGAGAGGACAGAATACAGAGGAACAGACAGTGCTGGCTCCAGGATTGTTTTCTTGGGAGGGGGGGTTAATAGTTCAAAGGGGGTGCTAAGAATAAACAATCCCTAATGAAAAAAAGTATACTTTATTGTATTTGAAATATATTCCCTTTTTCAATAGTACATTGCAAATATGCTAAAACATTTTTAATTAAATATATTAAAAAGTGTATTAGCATCATTATTTTACTTATTTTCACAATACAACTTTTAACACACTTAAAATAAGTGTACTTTAGTACATTCCATAAAAATATATTTTAGAAAAATATACTTGAGGTGAAAATTCTGTTTATTTTTTAAAAGTGTATTTATTTGCACTTTACTTAAAGGTCCCGTTCTATGCCCCTTTTCACAAGATGTAAAATAAGTCTCTGATGTCCCCAGAGTGTGTATGTGAAGTTTGAGCTCAAAATACCCAACAGATCATTTTTTACAGCATGTTTAAATTGACATTTTTTGGGGCTCAGAAAAACGAGCCGTTTCAGTGTGTCCCCTTTAAATGCAAATAAGCTGCTGCTGGACGACACAGGGGGCGGAGCTTCATGAGCTCGTGCTCAGTCTGTCAGGAAAAATTCATCTCACGGAATGATGATAATATCAGAAACTCTCAGTAACGGCGTTCATTTCGAGTCGGACAATAATGCCTACAGAGTCAGATTGCTGTATAGAGATGAAACAGGTTTGGTTTAGTAGTTTAATTACGGTTATTAAAACGTATTTGTCATCTGCTTGTAGGCTATGTATCCATTATTTATTAATAGCCTACAAGTCTGCTGTCTGAATGATGATCAAACATGTACTGATGAGTTTAATAAAGTTTATTGTACATCACACAAAAGATGAAGCGTCAGTTTTACTTCAGAAAATCACCGTAAGAGCTGAGTAAACACAGTAGGCTAAGTTATAAGAAGTGCGCAAGTAGCCAGTAGAGTTGAGGGAGCATTCCTGTGGGCGGAGGTTAGTCAAGAAACGGTTCTGGTGATGTCACCAATGCAGGATGTAGAGGGGTGTAGTCCAATCGAGCCGTTTTTTGTAGTCAACTTCTGTTAAATAAAATATCTCGCTTGGCATTGAACTTTGAGCTTTATAATTTTACAGATATTATTTATGCTCTAACAGCAACATTACACACTAACTAAAGTTTGAAACATGGAATCGCATGCAACGGGACCTTTAAAAATATATTTTAGGTATATTTGTAACTGTGTGCTGGAAATGATCATTGTAATAATGCATTGAAGTATACTTTCAAAATGCATTATAGTATACGTAAGGGTTAATGCCCGAAGAGGTGTCCATTGTCAGGTATTAAAGGGGACATATCATGCTAAATGCACTTTTTTAGCCCTTAAATGCATTTTGTTGTATATTTGGAGTGTTTAGAAGTACAGAAAAGATTAAATTATTCTCTTCAGGTGCTTCGTTGATATCTTTATATTCTGTTTTGGTCATATTTTTCAACCTGTTCAGATTTTTCTGTTTTCTATGACGTTTTTTGAACTATCACGTCACAGTATTTGCAGCGGAACTGCCAAATAAGGACATTGACTTCCGGCCCAACACTTCGAGCGATCCGCCATTATTATTTCTCGCTGCAATTTTGTAGTCCAAGCTAAAGGATGCAGAAGTTACGAGACTCGGAGAGGGTAAGTTAAAATGATCGGTTGTTGGATGTAGTAACCCACACGCTTCATTACACCGTCTAATGTAGATGAACTGCCGCGCTTGTGGCGCATGTTTAACTGAAAGAACGAGCAGAGAGAGAGAGAGACCCGGTCTCGCGCGCGCTCGCACTCTCTCTCAGAGCCCGGCGAAAGTGTAAACAAAACATCACCCTCTCCAAACTAGACGCTGTCTTGCTCTCTCTCCCTCGCACATATTAATCAAAATAAATCGACACGGTGGTAAAAGGTCGGAAGACCAAAGTTTCATGTGTAAATACAGTAACACACCATTGCGATACATCCATATGAAGACGTTGTTCTGCAGGTTCGTCGTCTTCATTTTCATTTCGCTCCGGCTCCAACTCTGGCTCGAACATCTAAGGCTGGCTGGACAAGTCTTCCGTTGTTGATATTTTGTTAATAACGTGTGAATAAAAAGTTTCTGTGCCGCTAGATAATCCTATCTCTGCTATCAAACTACAAAAATGGCCGAACGGGGTGGAGTTGAACCTCTGCAACCTGGAGAGGGGGCGGGTTATGAAGTGTCTCAATTGTATTTAAAGAGACCGCACCAAAACGAGTTGATTTCAGAAGCACCTAAGAAAAGGGGTAAAAAAGGGGCCCGTGGAGCTATAATAATGAGGAATTCAGACCCAAGCATTGCAGTTCCGATTTATATAGACTACAAATGTATGATTTATATGTAAAAAGGAACAATTTAAAAGCATGATATGTCTCCTTTAATGAACGACCCATGAAGCCCATTGAAGTCCATTAATACCTGACAATGGACACCTTGAAGGGCATTAACCCGCTTATACTATAGTCACTTGCCAAATAACACATTTTTAAAACATTAGTTTATATTTTAATTAGTTTTACAATCGAAATCTAAAGTTTTTACAAACAATAACTTGGTTTCCCTGGTCACGCCGGACGGTTTATTTAGCAACCGGAGATATTTATAGTCCGCTCGATTTATAGTCTGTATAGATACTTTGACTGCCTGTTGCTATGGTTACTCACAGCTGATGTAGCCAGCGCATTTATTTATTAATTTCGAACGGTAAACAGTCAGTTTCACCAGAACTCCTTTACTAGGTGTCCTCTATCACTTTTTAATGGACACCCTGCAGCCAATCAGAATCGAGTATTCACCCAGACCACGGTATAAAAAAAAGTATATTTTACAATGTATAGCTAAGTAATATTTGTTTATTAATGTGCATTTGTTATTGAAAACAAAGTGTGCAATTTTTAGTATTTGGAAAAAGCCAAAGGTATTGCTGAGCATTTACTTTTTACTCAATATAATACACTTATGGTATATTGCTTGTATGTTTCGAAGACACTGCAATGAATTTGTAATGTACTTGGAACACAAATAAAGTACACTTTAATCACCAATCAAGCATGTAATTAGACCCTACACAGACATATACTTAAAAGGGTCATATAATGGTACATGCACTTTTACAAGCTGATTGTACTGAAATGTTTGTTGGCAGTGCCTGTACACAACCATCATAAAATTATAAAAATCCATCCAGTGGTTTTTTTTTAAATCTTCTTATATGTTTCCTCCCATCTCAAATCAAGCTGTTTGATTTTTTCTTGACGTCACAAAATCGACGCCCCTCCCACGATGGTTGATTGACATCAGCGTTTCAACACAGACCCGCCCTCGCGCCCTCTGAGCGAGCTGTCAATCATAGCACGCACCGGCCGTTCATTGCTGATAGCTGGAGCACTGAGTAGAATGGCGTCTAAGCGTTTGTGGTGTTCTGTTCTTGGGTGTAATAATGAACACAGCATCATTTTGATGTTCCTAAATCCGAACCGCTAAAGACGCAGTGGCTGAGTTTGTTTTCGAAGGGAATATTCCCCACGATCAATGTCAATGCTTTCATGTTTGCGCGAACCATTTCACACACCAGACTGCTTTACAAACGAGGGTCATTATAAAGCTGGTTTTGCTAAGAAGCTGCTCCTGAAAAAAGAATCGGTACCAACTATTCGTGTTCCTGCTGAACCTCCAGAAGAACAAGTGAGTGTAACGTTTTATTGACCTTTATATTAATCTTTGCAAATCGCTTGCACGCTTCACGATGAATGCGGCTATTTTTACACTCACGGTACATTACGGCATGTTTTCTATGTATGACGTTCTCAATATAATTCATAATCCCATGTAGGACTGAACGATATGGACAAAATTTCATATCTCGATTTTCATGCCAGATATCTCGATATCGATACAATACGATATGCCTACGTAAGTACTAAAAAAACAATACATTTAGAGTTTGTAAAATACACACTGATGTCTATGGAAGAGGTAATAATAATCCTTTCCATTATAATTCGACACGTTTTATTCATATCAAATACACATTGTGTAAGTAACTTCAATGTTTACTCTATTCTATTCCCAGTTCACCAGCCACTTACTTTTAAGTATTTCGGGAGAAGTGGATGAATTCACGTGTTGTAAACATAGAGGTTGTAAATCCAACAGATCCGATTCTCTGACCTGCGTCTGCGGCACAAACTAACACGGCGGCGCCCATCGCGCATACAGCTCAACTAACGAGATCGTTATAAAGGTGTTTAAACAACAATATACTTCCACTTGCATGTATTTGACAATCGGAATATCAGATATTTCATGCCATAGCTAACACATTTGTGAATATTCTGAATAAAAAAGGAAAAATGACATAAAGGAAGATCATCATTCATTCAGCCCTGAATGAATGTGTCACGTGTGTCACGTGACAAGCAATGACGTGTCACCATGGAAACGCCGCCCCCCCTCTCACAATATAGTTCCCACGTCCCTGGTAGTGTGTGCGCGCTGGCTTTAGCGGTGCATTCAAGGGCACTCGTAAAACTGATGTTTGTTGTGACTGCCAGAGTTGTATGCAGGGCGAGCGCGGAGAGGGAAAATCTATATCGTCTATATCGTTGCTTTTTTCGATAGTAATATCTTGAAAGTTCATATCTCGATATAGATACGATAACGATATATCGTTCAGCCCTAATCCCATGTTTATAATGGACAACGCGTTATGGTTATTGTGTTACAAACGGTGTACGCACAGAACAGAGGGGCGGGGTGAGCAAAGCTCATTATCATTTTAAGACACATGCACTTAAACGGTGTGCTGAAAACAGAGCTGTTTTTGACCAGGTAAAATTAGTGTTTTCTTACAATACTAATGAGAATTTTTAATTAAAGTATATTACAAACTTTTAATTTAGACCCTAAAGAATCATATTAGCTTGTACAAAAATGACATTATATGACCCCTTTAAAGTATACTAAGTATACTTGAAGTTGTTCCAATTTAGCACACAAAAGTACACTAAATACAATGAAAGTTATGCTTTACTACAATTTAATTACAACTAAAATATACTTTACAAAATTAGTTGTTCAAAAATAGCACACTTGAAGTAAACTAATCATAAACACTTGAAGTACACTGAATAAGTCTGGTTGCAAGTATACTTAGCATATATTTTTTTCACCAGGGATTAGTTGCATCAATTACTTCAATACCATGCATTTATTGCATTTTATTTATTAATTTTCCATTTTATCTTAAGGTCACATTGCAAAGTGTACACAGAACTAAGCACAGAATCAATTTAGCTTGACACCTTTATATATCACCTTATTGGCTCTTTGAACCAATAACGGTTTATTGAAACTTGTCGACTTGCAGTCCCATAGACATATAGGCTAGCCTATAGGCGTAGCTACGTATTTATTATGTCCATGTGAGGGCTTTAAAATGTCAGTAAGCTAAATTAAGAAACGCGCTTGTGCTTTTAAAAGAGCGTGGGTGTCGAGGCGTGTCTTCAAAAGTTGAACTTTTAACTTGACAAGGTGTTTTAAAACATGGTGCAAGAAACTGAAAAAGCAGATATGCAATAACGGTAAAACACCCTTGTTTAACGCATTAATCTATATGTTTAGATCTAAAACAACATTTTCTCTTTATTTTTTTCATCACCAGGCTAGCAAGGGCGAACAAAGTGCAAGAATTTATATTAAAATCTATATTATTTGACGTTTATAACATGAGTGAATCTTCAAAAAGATCAGGGTAGCTACTCACCAGTAGCAGATTACAGGACGATATGTCTGTTATCTTCTGAACTATTCTTAGATGTGTCAAAAGTCTGCAGTCTTTTTTTTCTTATTTAATATCTCTCCAATATGACCGTGGCTGATGAGGAGCTTAATATGATGATCACCATTTGCCAATTCGCGCACCGCATGCAATTGACTCCTCCTCCATTAAAACTTTTGTAGGCACATTTACAACATTTATTACCCTATTTTTTAGCTTTTTAATGACTTCTTTTTTAATGAAAGTGACACTGAGAGTAAAAAACAGGAAAATCATTAGGAAATCCTTGGGGGGGCTGTGCCGGTGCTAAGCTAATTTTTGGTGGGGCTACAGCTCCAGCAAGCCCCGATCTAGCGCTGCCACTGGGAACAGAGATAAATACGGATGAAGCAAAAGAGATAAACAGACAGAACATTGTAAAGTATATAGTTCACAAGCTCCGCAGTGATAAGGAGAGCATGCTGGGATACGTGCAGGTACACATTAGTGTTTGTGTACTATAGAGGCCTGTGACAGTGATGAATGCTGGGTAGAGATCAGGGCATTGGAGGGGCATTTAGCCTTTCACCAAAGAAGAAGATCGATGTGGAAACAAAAGGATGGACAGATCGTGAGTCTTCTCTCCTCCAATCCCTCAGGACACACACACACACACACACACACACACACACACACACACACACACACACACACACACACACACACACACACACACACACACACACACACACAGAAGGGCTCTCAGACTAAGTTTAAACGAGCACTGCCTGTAATGATAGATTGGATTATTTCCTGTTCTGGCAGTTAAATTAGCCTAATGCATCTGTGAGTGTCCCAGACCAATAGAAGCCCAGAACACATTAACACAATGAGAGAGGAGAGAAAGGAAAAGGCTATTGGATTATACAGATGCAGATTAGACTAGATTTTCACATTCTCTGAAGAAAATGTGAGTGGTGTTGTTTTATGTAAAACTCATCACTATGCTAGGGTGTTCTGGGTGGTTGCTATGAGGCTGCTAAAGTGTTGTGAGTGTTTTTTATATACAGTATATATACCTTTAGGATGTACAGTATACCACAAGTGCACATTCAATACAATTTAAGGACACTTTTTCACAAGGGATTACCAAGGTTGTATAATACATTACTACTTTGGGGGCTCAAAAACTATATTTCACTTGCATAGTCTGCAGCGCAAACACGCATAAACAAATGTGCAAGAGAATGACAGCAACAACCGAAGGACAACCGAATACACACACAGACAGCGTCAGGTCCTCACCACACTGTCTGACTGGGAAAACAGCCATGAAGCCACTGTAGTGCAACTCAGATTCTATAAAGAGAGCAGGAAACAACTGATAAGATGTGTTCACTCAACACCCTGCTGCTAAAGACAGTGCGTGTGTGTGTGTGTGTGTGTGTGTGTGTGTGTGTAGAACTCGGTGCTCAGTCCTCAGTGCAAATGAATGCAGTCAAGTTCTCTATCAGACACCTGAAGCTTTCAGCACTGTCTGCCCAACAGTCGTGTGTGTGCATAAATCACCGTACAGCTGTCGTCTGAAAGATATGCACTCTCTGAGCATCAATAATCCATCTGTGAAATACTTACATGCACCTACACTGAAAGTGACTGGTCAAAATGTCCCATTATAGTAAATGAAGCTGTCTACACTGCAAGTGGGTGGCTAGTTTTGTGTTATCACATCATTCATTTGCACGTGTCATACTCCCTCACACACCATATAATCACAGACATCCATATGGTTCTGTATAAATCTGTTTCAGTTGATCACAACACTACTATGGCATCTACGCTAATTTTAGTGTCTTTGTTTATCCCGAGGTTTTCCCGCAGCCAGCCGGATCCAGGCCGTATCCAGATCTGATGAAGGACCTACACCTGGACCCGATCCAACGCAGTGCTGAAGTGCCAACTAGTCTCTCCCTATGGAGGATACCTTTACCACTCTACAGATAAAGCGTTGTCGGGAAACTCAATTCGCATACCTACCCCAAATTGATAAAATAAAATAAAATTCTGTATCAAAAATTATAAGGAAACGCCAGTACTTTGTTTAGGCTTGGTTTGTGGGGATTTCCAAACCTGCGCACATATATTCAAACGCACATAACTATAGAAACCAATTCTTAATGCGCATGTGACCGCCATCAGTGTTTATCACAGGTTCGCGTTTAAAGTCTGTGTAGAGAGAATGGTGTCGTCTTAGCGGCCCCTAATTTAATAACAAATGATTGTTGCTAAGGAAGCGAATCAATCAAAACTAACTTTAGCTGGAAAATAACTTTATTAAAGAACCGCTATAAAGCCAAAACAATCTCTGTTACCTTAAATTATACGTTTATCTCTGTAAAGCTGCTTTGAAACAATCTACATTGTTAAAAGCGCTATATAAATGAAGATGACTTGACTTGACTTGACTACTACGACAAAACACCACGCTAGCAGCACATTAATAAGACTTAAGACTGAGGAACGAGTGGTTTCCGCATACAGTATAACAGCCATAAGCTATTTCATACTATAATAAATACAGTAAATATTCATAAGTTATCAAAAATATCCATCAGTTCAGAAACAAAACATCATTCTTACTTACAAAATACAAAGACACATCATCAATGAAAAAAAAAACATAAATGAACGAATGAATGAATGAACTGATTTGATGCTCAAGAAACATTATGTTTTATTAACATTTAATTATTCAATATTTTTGTGTAAACTGTGATACACTACCATTCAAAAGTCTGGGGTTAGTAAGATGTTATAAAAAATAAAAAAAGAGTAAAGAAATATATGAATTTATTGTTCAGCAAGGATGCATTAAAATTATCAAAAGTGACAGTGCAAAATGTTTTATAATGTTACAAAGGGGTTCTATTTAAAAATAAAATGCTTTAAATTCATCAAAGAATTCGTTAAGCAGCAAAAACTGTTTTCCACAAGAACCATTATAAATAACTGAGCACCAATAATAATTGCTAATAACTGAGCACCAAGTCAGCATAATAATTTCTGAATTATCACATAACTGGCCCGAAAATTAAACTTTGCCCTTTTTTACCAGTAGAGTACATGAAAAAAAATTGATTTTCCTCACCATTCCTTCAATGCACATTCACAACCATGTAAGGTTCATTCATAAATGAATCACTCCAAATAGTACAGATACAAATAGAAGACAAATAAATATATTCTTTCACTGTAATTAATCATATATGTCCAAAAAACTGCTGTATCCTTAGACTGGAATTATGTGCCATGATAACACAGTACTATTATGTATGACAGAATGCTCTCTGATATGACATGTGGTGTAATTACAGTTATTAGAGGTATAATACTAGTGTCTCTAACAGCCCCCGCTGAGAGACAAGCTCTAACCAGTTTCTCTTTTCTCTTTAGCCGGGAGCATGTTTATCTGTCAAATATGAATTACTAGATAGTGGTTAAAAAACAAAACAAATTGAGTGTAGAGTGCAGCATTTGTGTCATAGAAAGCACACAAAATGGGATCAGTTCTGGTGGAAGACAGCGTATGCATCTAAAACCTTCAGATGACTCATATCCCTCTCTCACTGAATTACCGGAACCCCATATGAAAAAAAAAAAAATGCAACACGAGAGTGGCGTGTGTGATTGTAACCAAATTTAGCACTCTATAACAAGGCTGGCAACCGCTTTCTCCTGCTGTGTGAATGTAGCCTCTGTCTGTCTGGACTGTCTTTTGCGGAGAGTGCGGTTGAACTCTCATCCAGTTTGTAGATGGCCAGTCTTATAAATGCCACAGCTGCCCAACCATATAATCACAGCCATGAAATATGCAGATATGTCACATTGAGCGTGAAAAATTCCCATAAAAAGGCAGTTTACTTAGAGAAATATGAGCAGCTCAGACTCAGAGGTTTCTGGTTCTTCAAGTTAAAACATTCATCACAGCCCAGATGCATCTCATCTTAAAGGCCTACAGTAGGCTACATACACATATACTTCCACACATGTGCACTGAAAAGTGACCATGAATTAGTGTTGGGCGATATGCTCCATTTTCATTTCGTCCTATCGTCAGCGGGGCGGGGCTTAGTTATTTAATGATTAACTTGCTTATTTACTCATTAATTTGCTTGTTTTATTACTTAGTTTTATATGAGAATCTTTTTCTATTTTGCTAGCAAGGTGGAGTGTTTATTAATAGGCTAAATCAGGTTATTTCCCGGTATAGTGAGGTCGAAAAATATCCTAATCATTTTTGCATCTGACTGAGTATTTCAACATGTTAGCAGGAAATTTACGGACACACATTATCCTCTCATGCCGTTACAGATGCAGCTAGATAGATAGGTAGATCATGTGATGCGTTTGAGTCCCATGTCTCCAATTAAATTGTAAAATGAACTATTATCTGAAGAAAGAAAGTCATATACATGGGATGGCATGAGGGTGAGTAAATGAGGAGAGCATTTTTGGGTTGAGTATCCCTTTAATAAGTGATCTTATTTGATGGCATATTCATGACAATTACAGATCAGCCAGACAGAGTAACATGAAAAAGCTCTGACAGATGATACAACTCCGTATAAAAGTCTATGAGAGAATGAAACACAGAGACATCCTGCAGTGCTGACTAATCAGAAAACAGATCACACTAGAGCCGGGACTGCTATTGCAACAGAAGACAAATAAATGATTTGATGAGAATTCCCTTAATTGCTGATCACAGAAAAAAACAAGAGCTGCAGTAGTGTGTGATAGACAATTGATTTATAACAGCAACATAGTAATATAACATTCAATCTGCGCTTTTAAGTTAAATATACATCCCCATTTCATTAAATCTACAACTGTCTTTCTCACTTACAGGAATAGTTCACTCAAAAATAAAAAGTTGTACCCTAATTTACTCACCCTCAAGCCATCCTATAGGTGTATATGAAAAAATGAAAATGAACGGATTGAGAGGGGAGAAACACGGATTTTGGCGTGACATTTCTTGCGTGTGCGTGAGAGCGTGAGAATGATGCTGAAAGCGTGAGTGTCACGCCAGATGCGTGAGAGTTGGCAACCCTGTCCTTATGTATTGCTTTCTGCCAGGACTTTTACAGGCTTTTCCCAAATCAAGGAAGTGTAGCAGTAGCATGAGCCGTCAGGCAAGTGTTATTTAAATAAACTCCTGATGTACTTACAAACTTTCCAATGCCTCGTTTTATGACTACAGAACCTATTTGTACTACTGTAGAAGTTTGGTACCATTCTAGGCATTATTAGTGGGGTAATTTACGAGATACATCACAGGATCCATTAGTGCCTGCATTAAGCCATCCGGCTGAAATCTCGAAATAAGCTCTAACTTTAATAATGTTCGACCAAGGGAAAAAAGGCTTCTGGGGGGGGGGTGTTTGGCTCGGGGTCATGGTGCAAAGGACCCTAGATTGATTTTACTCTGAACCATCCCTTTAAATAATATCCTGGCTATTTCCAGCTGTCACATTCTGTTCTGTCGTGTTTGCACCTGTTCTTGTGTCTTGTCTCCAAAATTAGTTAACCTTCATCTACCTGTGTTCAGTTAATTATCATCACCTGTTTTCAGTTCATCAGTGTTAATATTTAAGTTCCTTCAGTTCAATCAGTCTTTGTCCGTTCATGTCGTTTATTGGTGTGTGTAACCCTCCTGTCCGTCTGTACCTTTTGTGTGATATTGTGAGTAAAAGTTTATATTGGAACTTTATGACTCGTGATCTTCTTCTGCCTGCACGCACCATGACACCAGCTTTGTAATGGCATTAAATAGTGTCAGAGTTTTTGAAGCTCCAAAAAGCGCATCCATCCATCATAAAATTAATCCATACAACTCCAGTGGGTTAATAAATGGCTTCTAAAGGGATGGGTTTTTGTAAGAAAAATATCCATATTTAAGACGCTCACGAGAGAGACGAGCTCCAGCGGAAGGGTGATCTCTGGCCCGACGTATGACGTAGGCATAGCAAAAGCTTAGGTAAGAACTGACGAACAGGGAAACACAAAGGATAGAGCAAAACAAAATGCTTGTCATGAATTAGAAGTCTAAAATTAGAAGTTTTAAAGAAAAATGGTGGAGGATTTCGATATAAGAGAAGAGGAGCTACGTCTTACGTCACCCGTACGGCCGTTGCTGGAAGCCAGTGAGACGCTGAGTCTCCTTGCCATACTTCCTGCAAGCCTGTGGGTGGCTTGCTTCAGCCAACCAGAAGCTGACGCTGCTTTGTTCTGGGTAACCTTTATGGCTTCCGTGGTACGTCGTCACACGTTGCGTCACGGGGTGACTCAACACCAATCAAGAGTAGTTGAGCAGTTGCACATGTGCTTCAGATGCTGTCACGCAGAGGCATTCCCCATAGCATCATCTCTGGGCGCAGGGTCTCATTTACATTTCAGGGAACCATGTCATAACCTGAGATGTTTTTCCCCCCTGAAAAAGTGCATTTCATAGGAGTCTCCTCATAAATTTCAGAAGTGATCTAAATAATGTCTCAAACTGTGCTCAGATTTGCCAAGAAACCAAAGTCTGTAATATAAAAGTCAAAGATCTCAATGACCCTGTTAACCACCTGGTATCAAGATGCACTTTTAGCGATCCATTCACAAGTGTTCAACAAGTACGCATTACAGTGACCATATATGTTTGGATTTCATTTAGTCATTGTCATCTCCAATCAAGTTTCTCCAAAACCAAATGATCTAGCTGTGCTATCCACATTCATTTCATTGGCAACAATTGCCTCATTTGTGTCTATTTATATTCCTCCTGAAGAATTTTAGGTGAAACATCTGAGACAAAGTTGATTCCAAAATACAACATAACTAAAACCTTCATTAACTCTCCTGAGATATGAAAGAGCCACCGCTGAGCAATACAACTGACCTATGAGATTTTCTCAGAAATATATGAAAGTGAATATGTGAACCACCACAGATAAGCACCATCCCCATCTTTAATACTTTATCTCTTGGAACCATGGAGGTGGTTATTTCCATCCCATGGTCACTGAGAAATATCATACACCATGCACTGTATGGTTTGTCAGTTGTCACATTTGGCTTTATTAATGATAGGAGGAAAGGCAGGTGGGACTTGTGGCTCAGGAGTCATGTCTCAGCGACAGCTGCTACAGACAACCTTTGACCCTCCTTATATCCACTAGGGTCTATAGTTTCTCTGTGTTAGATGAACAGAGGTCTCCACATACCTCACTATGATCAATGAAAGGTCACTTCATTTCTCTAAGTTTTCTAAAACACCCCTACAAAACAATTATTTCCAGTAATCTAAAAAGTGCTTCATGAGATACCATACAAATTAACTGGTTGTAATTAATGACAAAGCAAGTGTTCAGTAGTCAAGTAGCCGATGCAGTTTTCTAGGGTGCAGTGTGGCGGACAACTAATGCTAGTAGGTTAATGACAGAAAAGGAAATTAACATTCATTTTACATACTAATTATTCAAAATTCACTAAAACATTTTAAGTTGAAAATATAAAACATTTATAAAAAGGGAAAGTAACACTTCTTAATCGGCCAAGCAGGCATGTTTATCAGCCAACTTTCCACGTTAACAATTGTAAATGTTCACTTTACAGGCTAAAGATGGAACTAAATGAAAGTCTTTCAGAGATTTAAACATTTTCAAAAGAGTTTATGAGCTTTTTAAAGTAACATATTTGTAAGACAACCCTGGCCTGAGGCATATGGAGTTTGAAAGCTCATTATAAAACAGCTTATTTTACCCACATCCGAGTTATCTCAGATATACCTTGAGGGGTCCTTTTTAAATTTACCAATATAACTGTTTTACCCCAGAGTCTCAAATTCAGCTTTAGCTCAACGATGCTAACTGCCTCAAAAAGAATGGCCAAAAACACAAAACATTTAAACAGCTAGGTACCACAAAATACCTTAAATTCAAAACACACTCAGACCATTAAACCTTGAGCAGTGTAAATTTGTGCTTGCCATTACAGGAACAGCCCTGAGCACAACCAATACTCAACATTTCTCAAAAAGAAACATTTTACATATCTCCCCAAGGCAGACATTTAAAGCAGTTAGAGTTACTGATCTGTTTATTTAAAATGCAATATCTCCTGTTCAACCAAGACATTAACTCAAAACATTTCAAAAGGTACAACACAATATGAAGCAAACCAAAACCATGTGTGGCGTGTGTTGGGTGCTTATTCAGCTGTTGTTGCGATTTCGGCCTCCCTGTCAAAACACACACACAAATTCGTTTTGCCAAGCTCTGGATTAAGGGAGCCATTTGAATTAAAGTTGAGATTCCATATGGACACAAGTCTTTTGGCTTGTGTGTGTGTCTCTAACCTAGATATATTTTAGGGACAAAATTGCTGATATATGTACCTAGGATTTACTTTTGTGGATGTCCTTAAAGTGAAAACTGATTCTTTATTGAAATTTGCCCATTTTTGATGTGTATTTTATGCAAACTTTTTTTCCATGGTGTACACGATGAGGCCAAAATCACCCCCTTCTAATAAGCAGGTTTGCCCTTACGAAAAAGAAGTTTATTCAAGTGTTCTATTAGCATACTTCTTTTAAACTAAAAATAAGAAAGTATACTTTCAGTCTACTTTTTATATACTTCTCAGAAATATACTTTATGTTCTTCTCAGAAATATACTTCAAATTGCACTTAAGTATACTTGACTTATACTGACAGAAAAGTCTAAGTATATTTAGCCTATACTTGTTGATCAAGATATACTTAAAAGTATAATTAAGTATTCTAAGTATTTTTGGCTTGTACTTGTGTTTACTATTTTTAATGAGGAGCTTATTAAATACTTTTTTAAAAACATAATATTACACACCGTCTTATAAACTAACATGTTCAGCTTTATATAGTAACAAAGTTTCGGGTGGAATAGCTTATAGAGTAAATAAAATGAGCATGGAAAATAAGTTTATTCAAGTGTTAGTATACTTCTTTTAAACTAAAAAGAAGAAAGCATACTTTTAGTCTACATTTTACATACTTCTCAAAAATATACTTAAATACACTTAAGTGTACTTGACTTATACTGAGAGAAAAGTCCAAGTATATTTAGCCTATACTTGTACTCAATCTTTTGATCAAGATATACTTAAAATTTTAATTATTCAAAGTATACTTGGCTTGTAGTTGTGTTAACTCTTTTGATCGAGTAGCCTATTAAATATACTTTTTTTACATCGTTTTCCATATACAGTCTTATGAAACTTTGTTTGAAAATATTGATTAAAGTGTTGCTATAAAACAGATATGTAAAACATAAAACAGAATCTCTGGATCAAAACACAGGAGAAGAAGAAGCTGAAACATGTGATAGAAGATTGCTCACTCAAATGTAAAATAATGTGACATCAAACATTAAACAGCTTGTAAATCAAAACTGCTTAATGTTTCCAAATGAAATGAAGTGTAGGCCTAACCCATGAAGAGAAAACGACTGTGAAGCTTTGGGGGTGTTGGACTCGATCTACTCCACCTGTGTTTTGATCATCGTTCTTGATCTGATCAAGGCGTAGTCTTTGACAAAAATGTGATTTTTCTCAACTATTTTCTCAACATTTTAACAAAATGTTCCCTTTCTTTATGAAACTTACTGACATTTAAGTGTTGATAAAAAAGGATGAAGCTAATAAAATGTTTTTAAAATTAAAGTAGAATTAAAGGTATTTTTCAAGTATAAAAAATAACATTTGAACATAGTAGTACAGGCCTACTGCAACTGCAAAAATTGTATATAAATAGTAAACTGTAAGTATAATGTTAAGTTCACTTAAAGAAAACTTATAGAATAAATCTACTTAACTAGTAGTTTACTGAGAGTACATTAAAAGTAAACTTGTAGAATAAAACTACTAAACTAGTAGTTTACTGAGAGTACACTAAAAGAGTAAAATAATATATAAATGGTAGCCTGGTTAACACCAGACCCTTCTCAGTTGAAACTGAGTGTAGGGTCTGCAGAAGCTACCGTAGCTCAAATTCATCTGGGCGCAATTGGATAGTCTTAAAAACAATCAGAACGATGAAGCACTGTAAACCCAGATTTTGTTTCTAATTAAACTTACGAGTAATCATTACTTATTCTTTTATGTTTAGTAAAAACCTGCTATCATTACTAAACAACATTAGTTGTTTGTACTATTTAGCTGAAAGATTCATTGCACTAATCATGTTAAGCTGAGATAATGTTAAGCTTCTGTAAGGGAGGGGCGTGGCCTATTTAAACAGGTGACAGTGCGCAGAGTGTGCCATTGCAAGTTTGAACCGAAGACGAACATTACCAGCTTAACTTATTACTAAACAGACTGACTTTATTTCTATCAGACGTCTACAAAATATCTTGTTGAGAATCAGCAGAGGTTTAGATGTTGATTATTTATCGTTTCATTTGTAGTCACCATGATGGTGAAAGGTGTTGGCTTTAGTTGGGCTCTAGCCTTTGATATTTAAACATTATATTTTCTCTGGCTGCTATAACTGTGAGTTTAAAAGGCACAATAGTTATAGCTAAAAGCTAGGAGTAATGTGATCTATAAATCTCCTTCAGCGTTGCTGCGCTGTTGGCATCATGTTAATCCCTCCTCAAACATTTATGATTGATATGCCGGAAGTATATATACATAGTAAACTATAAGTATGATGTTAAGTTCACTTAAAGAATACTACTAGTTTAGTAGTTTTATACTACAAGTTTTCTTTTAATGTACTCTCAGTAAACTACTAGTTTAGTAGTTTTATACTACAAGTTTTCTTTAAGTGAACTTAACATTATACTTATAGTTTACCATTTATATATTATTTTACTCTTTTAGTGTACTCTAAGTAAACTTGTAGTATAAAACTAATAAACTAATAGTTTACTGAGAGTACACTAAAAGAGTAAAAATAATATAGAAATGGTAAACTATAAGTATAATGTTAAGTTCACTTAAAGAAAACTTGTAGTATAAAACTACTAACCTAGTAGTTTACTGAGAGTACATTAAAAGAAAACTAGTTGTGCACTTAAAGTTTACTACTGTTACACTTATAGTACACTTAAACATATACTTTTATATACTTCAAGTGGGCCAATTTAGTCCCAAGCGGTATTAAAATAGTACACTTACAAGTTTACTACTAGTACATATTGACATTAGTATACTTACTACATAAAGTATACTTAAAAATATACTTGAACATTACTCAAGTATACTTCATAAAATTAACTTGAAGTATACTTTTTTTTCGTAAGGGTGGTTATTCCAGTACAATCACATTCTAGAGAATTGTGCACTTTTTACTTATTTTTTGCAGCGATTTGTTTTTTTCTATTCCAGCATGATAATAACCCTGTGTAAAATGTCCATTTAGAAATGATTTACAGTTTATGGCATGGAAAACATGATTGGCCTGAATAAAGCCCACTGAACACATTTGGGATGCAGTGAAACGGTGAGCCAGACCCCATCACCCAACATCACTGCCTAATGCTCTTGAATGGGAGCAAAACTCAACAGTCATGTTCCAAAATCTAGTAGAAAATCTTTCCAGAAGAGTAGAAGCTGTTAAAAAGAAGCAACTTCCCATAGTTTTGAAATTAAACAAATAATAAAAATAAAACAAATCATAGAAATACCCTCTATAATTGCAGTGGATGCACTCGCTCACTGTTGATATAAACATGCAAAAGCCTAAGCAGCTGATAACTGAATTTACTCTATCTCTTCCAAGCCAGATAAAAAAACGTATAACAGTTTCAGCTGTTAACTTCCTCCCACGCTTGAACTTGACAGTGGCATGTTTGACTGGTACAGGACGTGGACTCTTAAAAAGGGTCTGCCGTCCAGCAGTGTGGCAGAGACACACGTTGAGAGACTTCCTCTGTGTGTTGGGTATCAGCTGCTGAGAACAGCAGACAGAAACACAATCATATAACAGCCTTTCAGCTGCCACCAAGACACACAGAGAGACACTTGCAGCACAGTCCTTTAGCTGGCTGATGGGTATCAGAGCCTCCCCTAGCATCAGCTAGGAAGAATAATTCAGAGACTCCAACACAGAGATCCACAGATTTATTTAATTCCAATTGAGTCATTTCATTCCAAAATAGCGTATTTCTAAATTAGTTTATAAAAATATTGATAACGACCTCAGAAAACATTATTTAAAAAATGCAGTCCGTGACCCCTTTAAACAATGCAGAATCTACATTTACAACTCTAAAGTTTCTAGATAATTCCTCAAGTTCCTCAAGTCCAGGCAACTTAAATATATTGATCCCTCAATTCAAACTGAATAAAAAATACCTTTCCTCTTCACCACGACCAAAATAAAAACCACACAAGTTCAGTTCCAGAGTAACACTTTGCTGTGGCATCAGCTGTGTTGGCATCCCTCAACCTACCCAACTCCGGCAGTACCCTATAGGGACAACTTTGTACTTGATCTACCCCTAAAAGAAGCATATTAGTACATTTTAATAGTAATATGTACACTTAAGGTACTACTATGAACCTTTTAGGGGTACATAAGGTACAAACATTTCCCTTTAAGGCAGGTGTCTCCAACCCTGCTTCTAGAGAATTACCATCCTGCAGACTTCAGTTCCAACCCGGCTCCAACACACCTGCTTGTAATTGTCAAGTAACCCTGAATACCTTGATTAGTTGGTCTAAATGTGTTTGATTGGGGTTGGTCCTGAACTCTCTAGGATGGTAGCTTGCAGGAGCAGGGTTGGAAAACTGCTGCTTTAAGGGTACTAGTGAAAAGCTGTTTTTCCCGTAAAGCTACAAGTTTTTAGGTGTCTTGCCACACATACTTATCTTCCAAGTACTCAAAGATTGAATTGAAGCCGCTTCCTTGTGCCCCTCCATTATGGACAGCAAGCCAAATACGTTTAACCTCAATAGCTTAAATATTACATGGTCAAACAAACCACAGTGGAGAAAAGTTGGACCACTGCTGGTCTCAGGAGAGGAGACTGATACCCTTCAGCAGGAGCTCAAATCTTTATGATTAATGAGCTCAGGTACAAATTCTGTCTTTGTTTTAAAAGAGAGTAAGACTGGATCCATTATTTAGCCCGTGCCACAATTTACATCTGTCTTACATAGTATGTGAGTACATTAATTAGAATTAGAGAGTGTGCTGGAAACAGGACACTAAATTGCTTGAATAATATACTATTTCCAGTGGATTTTGGAAGTTGCTTTTGGACTAATATAGCCCACAACATCTTGGAAGTCTTTTTCAGTTGTTGAAAAATGGTGAGAATGCCAAAGCTGCCACGGCAGTTTTTTAAATTTATGAACCTAACAGTTTTTTTAATAATACATTGCGAAGTAATACCTGTTAGCTTTATTAATGCTAGCTAGATGATAAGCTTTTATACAAGCACAAACAGTTTGTGACAAAGCGTCTATGGAATCAAAAGGCAATTTTAGTACTGTGTCAGCAGTGAAGTACACACTTACCGGGCCAATGTAGAATACTGGGATCAACCAATGTCTAATTAACATTTAAACAAGTTTATAAGCAAAGCATTGGATTTCTGATACTGAGTCAGAGTGAAATTATATTTTTGAGAACTTCTGAACAACAGTATTTTTATGAGATGTTTTTTTTCTAGCATGTAAAATGAGCATTTAAAATGTACTATGTGTAATTTTTATGATGTTAAATACTATTTTTAATATTATGCAGCTTAATATTTAGACATATATCGTAAATGTATAGGTTCATTTCCTGAACAGTGTGAACATGCTGAGTCTCTGAGGATACCAACCAGGTGTGAGTTTCCCAAAATGCATTGTAACTCAACTATGGCCGCAAGATCCATTGTTATACCCAGGGGGCAAAGGGGGTTTAGCAGACATGGGCTGCTGTAAAAGGTTGTCATATAAAAATGAAATCTATGATGTCTGAGGATCACAACCTGGGTGGCCAACTCGGTCAACAAGCTGCTGGAAACTTGTAATTAGGGTCAAAACAATGTTACCTCAAATTCGGCTTTAACTCCCAGAATCACCCAAACATGCTAAAACGGTTTAATTATATTCATGAATTGTGAGCCTTTATCTCCCTGATACTTTATGCTAGAAACAAACTGAGCACACCTTTAGAAAGAGTGGAAGATAAGCTTTCATCTGATGCCTTGGTGTACATGTACATGTCATTAGAATGTAAGAGTTAACAATGCCTCTTAATTCATAGGTAGGCAAAAAAAAAGAAAAAAATATTGAACATTCCATTTGTAATCGGTAGCATTCTTTTCCCTTGTTGTTGTTACAATAAACAAATTACCATGTAAAGTTAACTTTTACTGGATGAAATCATATTTTGATTTTTTTTTTTACTAACCAGACAGTCCTCATGGCCCATAACACATTTAGAGGGAATTCAATTTCAAGCCTATAATAGCCTGTCAATTCAAACAAGATCCAAGAAAGAAGTTTACCATTAACTGGTGTTAATTGTATACTGCTCTGTTTCTGTATGTACAGTATATCGTTTGCATATTTATGCAATATCAATTATTTGTATTGCAATGTCTATTTCTAATATTCTTTCACAAGTGGGATAGCTTTATTTATTCTATTGAAATAAAAAAAAAAGGATTTGAGGATTTTGGGTTAGGCTGGTTAGTGTTCAATCCTGGAGTTTGGAGTGTGAGACAAAGGTACTGACAACTAAATGCTGAAAGACTAAAACACACAGGAGTCGTGTGTGGAGTAGGTTTAAAAGTATTTACTGATTAAAACTGTTACATTAAGTAGCAATTTGTACCAAAAAAAAAACAAAAAAAAAAACGAAACAGACAAACAGATTACAATTCAGGGTGATAACTAATTTCTGTAATAATGTTTATACAATTTGTTTAGCTGTTTCGGAATCACCGCTGCTGTCGCTGCTCTCTAGTGTTTCAGCATGCTGTGTCCTACTACATTTGGTTGCCAACCCTAGCAACGGCATCCTATGTAGCATGGAGCAGTTCTTCTGACAACCTTTAACCAGAGATGGGCACAAATACATCAAAAAGTATTTAATTAAAATACAAGTAATTTGTAATTTGAAAATACAAAAATATATTTTTTACAGTCTTCTGTAGTGTAAGTGTGGCGTTAGGTACATGTAAGAGTCTAGAATATTGCAATATTATTGTTTAGTGCAGAAGATGCACTTTTAACGTACATGTTGCCACATACTGTCATAATAAAATATAATTACGCATATAACACTATATTTGTATTATTTACAGAAAAACTAGTTAACGCTGCTGTGAGGGTGTTTCTAATAGCGCGGCTGTGACAAAGTTGACAACTTTCTTTCTTCCGACTGGCATTATCTATTTTTTTGCTCTTTTTGAAAGTTGTGAAAACACTGTTGTGGCGTTTTTCTTTTGCTATTTGAGCAAATTGGAACACAAAAATATATATTTAATGTAGTCTTTCATTCACTGCTATAGAAGTTAACCCAACTATGATGCCTTACACTTCTGAGAAACCCAGAAATGTGAACAGGGTAAATAGGATGTGTCACATCACATGATTTACCAAAAACTGTGATAGGCAATTTGTTAGTCCTATTTGTATTTTATGTCTATGGTCCTAGGGATAGTTCACCCAAAAAGGAAAATTAGCCCATGATTTACTCACCCTGACGTCATCCTAGGTGTATATTACTTTCTTCTTTCAGAAGAATACAATCAGAGTTATATTAAAAAGTGTCGTGGCTCTTCCAAGCTTTATAATGACAGTCAATGGGTATATTTTTCATCAAAGTGCATCTATCCATCATAAAAGTGCATCTGTCCATCATAAAAGTGCATCTGTCCATCATAAAAGCGTATCTATCCATCATAAAAGTACATCTATCCATCATAAAATTGCATCTGTCCATCATAAAAGTACATCTATCCATCATAAAATTGCATCTGTCCATCATAAAAGTGCGTCTATCCATCATAAAAGTGCATGTATCCATCATAAAAGTACATCTATCCATCATAAAAGTGCATCTATCCATCATAAAAGTGCATCTATCCATCACAAAAGTGCATCTATCCATCATAAAAGTGCATGTGTCAATCATAAAAGTGCGTCTATCCATCATAAAAGTGCATCTGTCCATCATAAAAGTGCATCTGTCCATCATAAAAGTGCATCTGTCCATCATAAAAGTGCATCTATCCATCATAAAAGTGCATCTGTCCATCATAAAGGTGCATCTATCCATCATAAAAGTGCATCTATCCATCATAAGTGCATCTATCCATCATAAAAGTGCATCTATCCATCATAAAAGTGCATCTGTCCATCATAAAAGTGCATCTGTCCATCATAAAAGTGCATCTATCCATCATAAAAGTGCATCTGTCCATCATAAAAGTGCGTCTATCCATCATTAAAGTGCATCTGTCCATCATAAAAGTGCATCTATCCATCATAAAAGTGCATCTGTCCATCATAAAAGTGCGTCTATCCATCATTAAAGTGCATCTATCCATCATAAAAGTGCATCTATCCATCATAAAAGTGCATCTGTCCATCATAAAAGTGCGTCTATCCATCATAAAAGTACATCTATCCATCATAAAAGTGCGTCTATCCATCATAAAAGTGCATCTGTCCATCATAAAAGTGCATCTGTCCATCATAAAAGTGCTTCTATCCATCATAAAAGTGCATCTATCCATCATAAAAGTGCATCTATCCATCATAAAAGTGCGTCTGTCCATCATAAAAGTGCGTCTATCCATCATAAAAGTGCGTCTATCCATCATAAAAGTGCATCTGTCCATCATAAAAGTGCATCTATCCATCATAAAAGTGCATCTGTCCATCATAAAAGTGCGTCTATCCATCATTAAAGTGCATCTGTCCATCATAAAAGTGCATCTATCCATCATAAAAGTGCATCTGTCCATCATAAAGGTGCATCTATCCATCATAAAAGTGCATCTATGCACTTTTATGATGGATAGATGCACTTTTATGATGGACACTAAACCAGCCTAACCCAAAATCCTCAAATCCTTTTTTTTTTATTTCAATAGAATAAATAAAGCTATCCCACTTGTGAAAGAATATTAGAAATAGACATTGCAATACAAATAATTGATATTGCATGAATATGCAAACGATATACTGTACATACAGAAACAGAGCAGTATACAATTAACACCAGTTAATGGTAAACTTCTTTCTTGGATCTTGTTTGAATTGACAGGCTATTATAGGCTTGAAATTGAATTCCCTCTAAATGTGTTATGGGCCATGAGGACTGTCTGGTTAGTAAAAAAAAAATCAAAATATGATTTCATCCAGTAAAAGTTAAAGGTACCGTATGTAGGATTGTGGCCAAAACTGGTACTGCAATCACTTTAAAAATACTGTAGAGCCGTGTATCCCCTCCCCCTCCCCCCTGACTCGAGGTTGCCAGATAAGCTGCAGGATTCAGCAGAAACGCAGGCTGCTTCAATGAGCTTCCAATGGCAAGTGATGACGAGACGTACACAGTAAGTTTTTTTTTCTGTTAATTGTGTTTATGCTTTATGAGAGATATTTTGATGAGTAATTACTTATTTAAAAAATGTACTAATTGTTGAGGTGCTGGGGCCATAATAGCTGAAGAGATAAGCGTTTTTGATTTGATATTTAATTTGATTTGATTTCTTTATTTTGAACATATAAATACAATTACAATTAAAAAAAAATCTGAGGAAAAAAAAGGATAATAGTAAAACAAAACAAAAAAACATATAGACTTAAACAACAAAATAATACTTCCTTATTTTTCAATACGAAAAAAAAACCTCGATTTACAAGTGCTAAAGTTTTTGTCATATTATAGGCTAAAAACAGAATAAACATTTGCCACAGAAATTATAACACGGGACAAATTCAATATCACCAATGGCTATCACAGGGTTGTTTTCAGTCCCATCAGAAAATATTGTTAGAGTAACTAAATTACATTAGCAATGGTCATACAGGTCAACTTGCAGCATGTGTAACTTAGTCCACGATATACGTGAAGAACGAATGACGAATAATTTTTTCTGAGGAAAAGTTAGGCTTGTCTCAATTACGTTTCAAATTGCCATAATGGGCTTGCTAATGTTTTCATCAGCGTCTCAGCATAATGACAGAGAAACGGGCTCCTATAATGCATTGCAAATGCATACGTCCATGTGAGCTAACGTTACGTTGCTTGAACACGCATAACTTTGTTCGACTGTCATGAATATATGAAATGTCCATTGACATCCAGGACAAGTTAGCCAAGCATAGATGAATCTTACCTGTCTAGGAGAAAATTAGCAACGTTGGCGTCTGTGTTCAAATTCTTCTCCGTTTTCAGCCGCCTCCATCTTTCAAAAGCATCTCCTATACAAATTCTGGTTTTATTTCGGACTTTGTTACAACGAATTTCTGAATTATAACGAGGTCTTTTTGATTTAGTAACGTTAGACATTTTTATCCGACTAGAGTTAGGGTAGGTTAGGTTAGAGCAAAGCTGGCAACCCGGATCCCGAAACACTACTGACTTCGTGATTGGTAGATAGGTGGAGGGAGGCGCTCAGGCCAAAACACAAGATGACAACATCAACATCAGTTGAGGGCTGCAAGTCCACTTTTTAAATGACAATATCCTAGCCATACTACTGTTGTCAGTGATATAAGTATTTGAAATGAACATGATTTCTTAATGTCTAGTGACACATCAGGGCAATTTTATGATTAATTGAAATAGATTTCTTACATACAGCTCCTTTAACTTTACATGGTAATTTGTTTATTGTAACAACAACAAGGGAAAAGAATGCTACCGATTACAAATGGAATGTTCAATATTTTTTTCTTTTTTTTGCCTACCTATGAATTAAGAGGCATTGTTAACTCTTACATTCTAATAACATGTACATGTACACCAAGGCATCAGATGAAAGCTTATCTTCCACTCTTTCTAAAGGTGTGCTCAGTTTGTTTCTAGCATAAAGTATCAGGGAGATATGGCTCACGATTCATGAATATAATTAAACCGTTTTAGCATGTTTGGGTGATTCTGGGAGTTAAAGCCGAATTTGAGGTAACATTGTTTTGACCCTAATTACAAGTTTCCAGCAGCTTGTTGACCGGGTTGGCCACCCAGGTTGTGATCCTCAGACATCATAGATTTCATTTTTATATGACAACCTTTTACAGCAGCCCATGTCTGATTTCCTAAAAAACAGGTGTTTTGCCCCCTGGGTATTATCCAAATAGTTTAACAATTCAGAGTTTCTCAAAACATAGTTCCAACAAACATTAGTAACAGCATTACAAACTTGTGGGGTTGGAACTACAGCTCTCGGTCTGTGGTTAGTAGCATAGTTTCTTGTTAGTATGGCATGTCGAGATGCTTGAGCAAAACAAGCTAGTTTACATGCAGTACAATCTTTCATTCCATACTCTTGCTTGTTAAGTTCTCCAACGATGAACTATAATAACTATGGTAGTTAAAGCAGCAAGTTACAGTATATTGTTGTACGGCAAGCGCACCCCAGCGTGACATAATAACATTGGCTCAACCAATGGTATGAGCTAGGGGCGGGACTTTCTGTTTTGTCTGGCCAATGGCAGACTGGGGTCGTGTTCAAGAAATCTGATTTTACACACTAAACAAAACAAGAAAATGCAGTATTGAAATGTCAGGACTAAACACTGATGTTATCATTACACAGGCGTTGACAGCTCTCAAAGTTCTCTAAGCATCAACGATCAGATTTTGTAGTTATTGCCGCACAGAGGAAACTGTTATAGGTAATGCAGCCTGTCTAAATGAATTTGGTATTACTTTTGCTAATTAGATTTCAATGCTTTTACCAAACCAACTGGGGATAAAAGAGTTTATGACAGACAGAATAGGTTGGTGTTAAACGAGTGGGGTTCAGTGTTGTTGATGTGCTCATTCACATCAGTCTTCATTAATTTTCTCCATTTCCAGATGTCCTGATCTCTGAAGCTGAGGCGCATTTTCTGTAAATGAGAAAACAAATCTAATGCAGATGTCTGCCAGGCAGGTGAAGGAATTTCACTCTGTTTGAGGTCTTCGGGCTCTCTGGAGCTCAAAATGAGAATTCCATCTTTTCACCAGGAGCTAATTCAGAAACACGGCTACATTATTACTTTTATTACTCTCTTGTCCAGCCCTCTCTGTCGCTCATGTTCAAGGCTTGAAAGCAGGCCAGGTCTAAAACCTATGCCAAATAGGCTAATTTCATCATCAGAACCACTTGAAAGTGAAAAATGGAATTAGCAGTGCTCAGGGCCGAAGCGTAAATGAGAACATGCTCACTGAGGCTTATCCAGAGCATTAATCGCACACACATACAAAACACCCAAGAATATCAGTGACATAGGCCCATCAGGGGGTTCATGCATAATGCATGTAATCTGAAATAGACGCTCTGCAATGCAAAACACAACCTGTTCACAATCTTTCTATAGACACATCACATCAGTTCCTACTCCAAACTCTTCGCAGTATTTGCCTTTTTAATACCGAGTCCTGAGGAAGAGCCTTCAGGATTGTTTTCATGATGAAACATTCACTCTTTCCAAACCCTGTCTTGCTGTCTACTGCTTGCATAGGCGGGTGCCTTCTAAAAGCCCCAGTGTACTCAAAGCGAAATAAAAGAAAGAACTGGTGCGAAGTCATTTCGAAAAAAAAAATCAGGGCGAAACAAAGTTTGTTCGAAGTTTGTGTTGGGAGCTCGAAACAGCCTGCCAAACCGAACATCCTGGAAAAGTTTGCTCTGGTTGGTAAACACCTTCAAACCAAGAGATTTGTTCAGAACCAATGAGGTTTATTCTCGTGTGTTACGCAGCACGTTCGAGTTTCAGCAAGATGTTTGTTCTTGTGCATCAAGCAGTTTCGGTTGAGCTTCATTTTATGTTTGCTGATCAATGTCTATATGTGAATAAAAGCCCAAATTAAATCTGTTCATCATATAAATCAATTGAGTCTCTTCAGAAAATTTGGACTAAACCACTCAATTCATATGGATTAGTTTGACCATCTCCGTATGAACTTTTTGAAGCGTCAAAGTGGTTGTTGCGTATGAGTGAACGACAGCTCTCAGATTTAATCAAAAAGATCTTCATTTGTGTTCTGAAGATATAGAAAGTCTTATGGCTTTGGAACGACATAAAGTTGAGTAATTAAAGTCAGAATTTTCATTTTTGGGTGAAATATCCTTTAATGTAGTTAAATTGCTACCTATGAATTTGACCAAATGAAGTTATCTTAAAAAGTAGCAAAATTATTCTGCCAACCTTTTGGGGCAGTCTTTGTGTTGGGAGGGCTATGATGCCTTAAAATGCTGTCTTGGTAGGAAGCTCACCAGGTTTTGAAACAGAATGCAGCACTAGCATTTGGATGCTGAATGTTTGTGAGGCCTGTGGTAAGAGATTGAATGATTGTTTTACCTCCATGAGCTGGAGCAGGGGCTATTTTTGGTAGCGTACACTCAGGCTTCACATAGCGCACATTTTTGGATAATTGCTTTAAAGTGAGAGACCTAATCCATTGTTTCCATGGCATTAACAGAGATTTCTTTCCTGCCATTACACTAAATGATACACAGCTGAGGAAAATAAATCAAATAAATCACATCTATTTCCAACAACCAACCCTGCTCTATTACCACCGGGTGACAAACACGCATTTCACTCCATGCTGTGCCACATATGTAGCTTTTTCAACACACAAAGAAATGGTCTTGAGCATGACAGATACAAAACATACAGGTCTTTTTGTCCCCAGGGATGTCAAATCTCATTGGTAAGTATGTGTTGTAAGTAAAGGCAAGCCATCAATATCTAGCTCCTTTCTTTGGCGGTGGATATAATTCCATTATTCCGTTCCACCCCCACTCACTCAGCTAATGCTGTGGCTGGAGTGATTACCTCAGTGCCTGTGGATGATGTCACAGAGAGCAGCGTGAGTCAGCGGCCAATCCCTTACTGGGGTTCTAGATTTCGAGAATACAAAGAGCCAACAAAAACGCTCCCAGGCCACTTAAAGCACACTAGGCTAGAGACAATAAATGAAAGAGGAAGACCTCAAACTACGCTATTAATAACATATCTAGTGTACTGCTGAGTGCAAGAGAGTTTAGGGCTTCAATGGTAATATAATCAGGAAGTGAAGGTGGTTCTTTAGAGAGAATGGCTTTCACAGACATGATTAATGGAAAAAGGCTTCTGATTGCTGATTTTCTTTAATAGATGACAATCAATTTATCTCACTAAATGTCATGAGTCATGGTTACAAACATTACAGTTATTCAGTTAAATAGTTATTGCTCCTGAAGATGAGCATATAAATAAAAATAGTTTTTTTTTTAAAGTGGTCCTTAACAGCATAGATATCTATGCATACAGAACAATATAATATTATTCAGACTCAAATTAATCTATTTTGAAGAATATGGTTAACCAAACAGTTGATGGGCCCCACTGGCTTCCATGGTATAGAAGAAAAATACCATGGAAGTCAGTGGCTACGTCAACTATTTGGTTACCGACATTCTCCAAAATAATCTTCTTTTGTGTTCAACAGAAGAAATAAATTCCTACAGGTTTGGAACAACTTGATGGTTGTTACAGATGAGCCAGGCTCCCTCACTACTTCACCTTCACCTGAGTTCTAATCACTCACACCTGGTCTGGATTAATCACCAATCTAACCACCACATATAAGCACACATCTTGCATCCAGTCTTTGTCTGGTCTCAAACTGAGCAATGGATTGCTTACCTGGCCTCTGCGATTATCTCCAGAGTGTATCCAAGTCTTGTTCTCCAATGGGTTTCTTGTGTCAAGTGTCTCTCAGATTTGGCTACCTGGTGTCTGGTCCCTTTTCTGGATATTTGCAATCATCAACCTGAGGTTTTTGCTTCATCTCTGTCACATCACCATCTCAATGTCCACGATCTCCCATCTACCAAAGGATAGTATTATCTCTCTACATACTCACTAGCCATTATCTGCTCGCTTTACCCTTATTCTTCTGTTGATTCACTGCAGTAATAAACCTACCACTACAAAACTCACTTCTGTGATACTAGGGTGTTTTGGATGATTGCCAGAGCAATCATGATTGCTATGTGGTTATTCCAAGTTTTTTTTTTTTTTTAGCATGTTTAAATTCCAGGTGCCAGGTCTGCCTTCAGTGTGTCTACAAAATTATTTTACATGTTTTTTTTTATTTATTTATTTTTATCATGTGAAGCTTAAGTGTTTAATCTCTTAGTGTAATAGCACAGCTCACCTCAATAAGCCTCAGGATATGGGGGTATCATGCACATCTGTAGCACAAACATTGTGGGATGAGTTACTCTCCAAAGTATAATAATAAAAGAAAAAAAAAACTATAATAGCTAAAATAGTAATGTTTGCTTTAGCAAACTCCACTAATGAGAGATTTGTGAAAACAAAGCTGAACCACACAAAATGTGCTTATATCATGACTTGCAGTAAAGTTTTTTCAATAATGTTGTAGCATAATATTATGTCTTGATGTCTCAAAAAGCGAAATCAGTGTAGAAGAGTTTTCTTTTTTCAGTACTACTGATGCAGTCTCCGGCAATAAAAGTAATCATTTTAGAATAGTTTAGCGCTGGAGGGAAAGCCATTAAACTCAACTAGGTTGCAGAAGTTCTGTTGAAGTGAGCAAACATCTAAAAATACATTCCCTTGTTCTCCTGACAAAATAAATCTAATAACATTTTCTGTATTGTAAATGCGCCATGCACACTTGAGATGAGAACCACCACAACAATTATTGTCCTCTAGCATGTTCCAACATCCCATAGTGTATGTATACTGGCAGAAAGGGTTATCGCGATTGTTACAGCACATCAAATGGTCACCTAAAATGATTGTCCTGAGAAATAACTCTCTGTAAAAAGTAAAAAAAATTATCTGACTGTGTGATACTATTGTTTGGCCAATCAGACACGCTCTCTACAATTTTGCATGGTAAGGCTCAGTCAAGTCCAGTGTAGCCTATCTGCTCAAACACTCCTCATCATAGTCAGTGATAACACATTGCCAATATACAGTAGTACAGTATAAGTACACAATATATACACAGATGAGCCAAAACATTATGACCAGTCACTGGTGAAGCCAATATCATTGATCATCTCCTAACAAGACCACATATTAAGGTCTGAGTAGATTAGATGGTAAGCAAACAATCAGTTCTCGTAATCGACGTGTTGGATGCAGGAGAAATGGGCTGGAATAAAGAGTGACTCTGACAAGGGCCAAATTGTTACGGCAAGGCGACTGGGTTGGACAACTAAAACTCATTGATGTACGAAGGCTATCCTATCTGGACCGAACCAACAGAAGGTCTACTGTGGGCCGGATCTGGGCCGACACCATGTTGCAGTCTGGGTTGTATCCTTATCTGTAAATATTAGAAATTCACGTGAGCATTTCCATTTTGCATAAAGGCTCATCCTGGCAGTACGTTTTAGTTAAACTTCACTGAAGGAGCGTCAAACAGACGGAGCACAATAGAATCTAGGAAAGAAAGGATCTGGGCTTGTTGCCAAAATGTTGTAGGATCAAAACTCTCAAAGGTTGACTCAAGAACAGAATTGTACTTTTGAGCAAGAAACATAACCTCAGATTACCTCAAAATTAGAAAATATGTACAATCCAGATTCCTCCTGTTCTATAAGATTGTCTTTTTCTCCCAGTCAGGTCAAGGTTAGGCTGGTTAGCATGGCCCTCTTAGCCACTGCTAGTAGATGCAGTAACTACAACATCTGACCACAAATAACATATTTCTCCATTTACGGCCATTTAAAAGTAGCTGTGTGTTCTGACAAATTAACTTTAAATGAATTAAAAGTATTTTATATTGTTACTTCATGATACCTAAAGTATTCACTAATGTTAACAAATTGAACTTATGGTAAAATGTTACCAGCTAATTTAGCTGGCAAACTCCCCTAAGGTTTATGTTTTGTGCTTTGCTGAACTATTGTGAGATTCTAATTAATTTAAACCTTGATTTGCCAGTGACGCATACGTGCCAGCTTTGCACATCAGACATTCTATTTGAATTTATACTGCATTCCAAACAGCATAAATTATGATTTTATAGAGCATTTGGAAGGGAAAACACTAAAATACCAGAATCCATTGAGCAACTGAAAGATAAACAAACAAACTTCATGCATCCACACCAATAGGTGTCACTATAGAGTCCAAGACCACTGAGACAAAGAAGAGCCTGCGTAATATAAAACTTATTAAGTGCACCTTTAAAATCAATTAGCCAACTTTTCCTTTCTTCTGCTAATAAAAAAAAAACACAGTGGTACTGTGCGCACAATCTGTTTAGTCAATTGTGGCTCAATGATCTTTCTCATTCCATGCACTCAGATCCATGGTTGCCCTGGAGACGGCCACATATGAGAAAATGAGCTTTAATTGCTGGTGACATCTGTTTTTAAATACACTTTTAGAATCCAGACATATATTTCATGCATGCTAAAAACACTCAAATGCTAAAGGGCCGCTTGTTAAAACAAAATGGAGTTGAGAAATCCATCATTTCCCTTTAGTTAAGAAAGAGGAAAAATTCAATTGGTCGAGTGCTTGCCAACACAATGTAGGGCAGCTGCAGTAAAATGCCACAGACCACCACAATAAGACATGACTAGACTTGAATTGTTGTCAAAAATAGACTTTTTTCCATGTCATCTTAATACAAGTCAGCATTTCAGTTCCTTTAGGTCCAAGATGAATGTCAAATGCCCTAACTTTTTTCAAACTAGTACACACACACACACACACACACACACACACACACACACGCACGTATGTCTGCCATCCCAACCACAGCATGAAACAACCACCATATCCCAGAGCTAATAGTGTACCTAAAAATGAAAATGTTGTCATTATTTACTCACCTTAATGTAGCCTTAATTATCCTTATTTAATTAAGTAAATATTCTCACTAAAATTTGCTCTGTTTAGAATTTTGATAAAGAGCCATATTAACTGTATTTTTCATATAACTTTGGCCATACTATTTATTTATTTTTTGCTGCTTGACAGTCATAGTTACAACAAACTGCCTGTGTGTGTGTGTGTGTGTGTGTGTGTGTGTGTGTGTGTGTGTGTGTGTGTGTGTGTGTGTGTGTGTGTACTTAATGAAATCAGTCCTGATATGTCCTGGAGTGCAGCTCTGTCCAAAGCTCTCGCCACATCCTTTTAAGACGCAAATTCCAACATGTCAGACACTGAAGGTTTTTAAATGCATCACAGAAGCCAGTCTGAATGTTTGTATGTGTGTATGCATTTCCACGTATGCTGAATCACTTTGCAAACATCATCCTACGTACTTAATTGAACCTCTGTACATGTTACTGCTGGGTTTTCAGGTTTTATGAGTTGCAATTTATTTTTATCCCTTGCCCAAGGCACTGCACATGTATCGTGTATATAATCTCAAATAAGTCATATTAATAGTTTTCCAAGAACAACGTGAATGCAATCAAACACCAAATTCCAAAATCTGCAGTTTCTTGTGGTTTCTAAGGACTGTCATGGATCACTGTAATCATTTTGTCCTCCAAAATACCATAGTTAATACAGTTATTGTTACTATAATAAAAATCTGGTAAATTAATCTGTTAGCTAACATGTGTAAGCAAAATGTAACCGTCAAGACTATATTTTTACATTTTCAGAAGAAAATGTAATGATGCTTACCAGTACAAAACCTGCCACGATTCTAGGGCAGTTGCTGTTCCGAATCGAAACAACCCAAGTCTCAATGATATTTTGGTCTCTAAATGTGGCCTTGTTCCATTGTCATCATAAACTGGCAGAGTTGACTTCTTGACAACACAGGTTGTGTTTTATAGGAAAAACCCAACCCCAAATTGATTATTTATAATAAAACGCTACTTTTTTCACTTTGACAATTACTGCAGTGTCTTCAGACCCAGTTATACTGTACATTGTGCATTATGAAGTGAAATGCATTGGACACAGCAAGACTAATTTTCACCTTATTTCTGCATTTTGTGAATCAGAGGCCACTCACTGCAATTTTTCCTAGTGTGCGATTTAAATTGGTATATAGATGTCTCATTAAATGCTAAAACTCTTTGGTTGTGTTGTGTTGACAAATTAATATTTTGTGGAATTTTGGACTGATTGACCCAATCAACCATATACAAGAACTCTGTGGTTCTGCACGAATCACATTCAGTGTTTGGCTTCAAAACTCAACAAAAGTTTACATTAAGTACCGTTAATTTTGTACGTAATGTAAAAATATTTATTTTTTGTTATTTGGAAATTGCATTCAAAATCCATTTGTAAAAAAAAAAAAAAAGGGGGGCAAGTGCACGTTTGATCAGAAAAAAAGGCAGATCAAATCCTAACGGTGAGTATGAGCAACATTGCTGTCTTAGCAGACACCACTAACTATAACATTTTGGCAGAAACTCTATAATAACCATGGCAAACTTTTGTAAGGGCACTGAATTAGTTCTAACCCAACATCTAAAGTGACATGGATCAGGTTCTATGAAGCCCTGACAGCTTCTTTGTCTTTCTCTCCATTCTTAAATGCTACAGTTAGTTCTTACTGGCCGTCAGCCGTACGGTTTGCTGTGCCAAAGCTCCCGGTGCGTTCATTAATACACCAGCTGTGTTCCACTCCAGCACAATCCCAAAAATACACACACTATTCACACATCTGAGTATGAAGTAAAGATTGGCTGGTCCATGGCAGTGACTCCATCCAAACTCAGATCATCATCGATTACATGAGTGACAGCCAAAGTGCTCTTAGTGGAGCGAGAGCATTTTCCACCAAACACCCTCATCATCCCAGAGTGCTGGTCATTTTCTTTGCTTCTTTGAGAAAGAGTGAAGCAGGAGTAAAACATCATGTCACACAAGCCATCTCCAGCAGCCCATGTTCCACAAACACACACTTGTTTTTGGTAGGAAACCAGCTGTATGTTACTTATCTGTAAGACTTTTTTCCCTCAGGATTTCAACAAGAGGGTCTTTCTCTCTCTCTCTCTTAGAATGGATAGTTTTTCCAGATGTTCCCAGCAAGTAGAAATATATGAGGGTTTTGGCAGAGCTTTTCAATGGGGGGCCCATTGCTCTCTCTATCCAGACATGAGGAGGGTGATATCATTAGAAACCATCTCAAACGCATCTCAGTGTTTTATAACACCCTGAGAGAAGAAGCAGAGATTTACAACCCTCTCTACACATCAGTCCACCTGCTCAGAGCCTTCATGTCTCATTTAGGGCTTTCATAACAATACCTGCATGATTTGTTGACAACTCCTGGGCTTTGGAAGCACTTAAAACACTGCCCACTTACACATCTAACCAACATGTACCTGTCAAGAACATAATGTCAATATCAAAAAATTTTTTTCAATAGCTCATTCAAATAATGCTGTAACAGTCTCTGTAAACTGTTGTATATACAATAATAAATAAATTAGCAGAATTTGTGAATTTCTTGATGGAAAAATCTGAAGACCGTCCGTCATTTTGACAGATTCCACTGAGGGTGATTGTAACTTGTAACTGTAATTCCCACTGCTGTGCAACAGCAGAATGGAACAGGACGTGTCTGAATGGTTGGTTGATGAATTTATGTTGCTGATGTGGAGTTAACTATCTTCAATTAACATATTCTGTCATGATAATCTATAAATCGCTCATATAGGATGCAAACAGAGTGACTTTCTATTGCATGTGAAAAGATGGATGCTATAGTTTGAGCTGACTCACAAATGTGCTCAACTACAACAACTCTTCCTCTTCTCAACATGGACTGCGTGTTCCCGGGGGCGGGGTTTATGTAAATTCTAGGGTTGGTGATGTCACTAACCCTGGAGGAATGTCGTGTAGTCCCTACCAGCCGTTTGTTGTAGTCCTTAAAAAACGATTTCTTTAAAAGCAAATATCTCCCTTTGCTTTGAACTTTGGGCGTTGTAACTTTGCAGATGTTGTCTATGCTCAAAAAGCAACATTACACACTAACTTTAAATGTTAATTGCACCACAATTTTGCACAAAAATTAATCTTAGTATTAACAGGCCTTGGGACTTGGGACTTGGGAAGTGTTTGAGTTCAGACATCCATGATGTGCATGAGATAAATGAACCTTTGGAACAGGTTTAAGCACACTTCAAGAGTCACATTACTAAAAGACATGATGGGAATCTAAAGTTTTGTAGACTACAAACATCATAATTGAAAATGGAAATAATGAATAATGGAAAAACTCAGACCTTGACAGCATGGTTTATCTGTTTTCAGGCATTTTATAAACACAGACCATTTATAGATTTAATGTGCTGCTGAACAGTGCCAGAAAATAGTGCCACATCCACATACATGCACACACTGTTAAGGTCATTGTTTATTCCGTTCAGCTGAGTCGTCACTTCATTGGCCAATCAGACAGAGAGTCATGACCCCAGACACAAACATACACAAACATGCAAACTCAACAAATTTATGCCACAACGCTTCAAATTAAAACATGCTCACTCTGCTACAAAAACAGCTAAATGTCACTTCAGTTTAAACACTTCCTTTTGAAAAACATCACAAATCCTTTTTCCAATGAAAGCAGACACAAAAAAGTAGTTGGATTGTGAAAACCTCTTTTTGTTGATTTTAAAGTCCTATAGCTTTAAAATGATAAAAAGCAAGATGTGACAAAACATTGAAGTACACCCATGTGAAAAAGAAGTGCGGGTGATTGTGTTGAACTTGCACTTGTACAGTAGTGTACTTTAAATCTTAAAAATATTTTTTTTTAACTACTTTGTGGATAATATAACATAAAGGGAAAAAAGCCACTTAAGTGTACATAAAAAGGGTACACTTTCATGACTACACTTTTAAAAGGTGCACTTAGTAATAATTTCAAATTAAAAGTTATTGTTGGAAAGAAATGCACTTATTTTGTATATGTGTAGACTAACAAACTAAAGTACATGTAAAGTACTTGATTATAATTTTACTGTACCATGTTAGTCAATATAACATTATATAAATATATTTAATGTACTACATTGCAACTGCATCATTATTACAACTTTGTAATTACTTATATGTTTAAATTCATGGCATACACATTTTTAAATAGAAATTACATTTATACATTACATTTATTAGTATAAATTACATTTATACATTACGTTTATATACAGTATATTTTAGTTTACCTTAATGCTTGTCAATACATTTGTCAAACTTTTATAGCAATTTTTCAAAGGAAATCAAAGTAATTATAAACATTTACATATAAGAATGTATTGGGTCAAAAAGCACTGTGAAGTTCATCTTACTGTATTTAATATACATTTAAACTATACTACAATATACATTCAATTTGCACTTAAGGATATTCTTTTAAAATGTATTAAAGGGGTAGTATAATGCCCTTTTCACAAGATGTAAAATAAGTCTTTGGTGTCCCCAGAGTGTGTATGTAAAGTTTTAGCTCAGAATACCCCGCAGATATTTTATATAGCATATTAAAATTGTCACTTTTTGAGGGTGAGCAAAAACACACCGTTTTGTGTCTGTTTCTTTAAATGCAAATGAGCTGCTGTTCTCAGCACAGAGGGCGGAGCTTCAACAGCTTGCACTTGCACAGACATGCACTGAAATTTTCAAAAACTTTTAGCCTTTTATGTTCAAACCGAAGTCAGACAATGATGGAGAGACTCAAGAAGAAGTGACAACATGTAGAAGCAACAGGACATTTCTGAATGGTTAGTTGATGAATTTATGAATTTATGTAGCTTATGTGTAGTTATCTTCTAGTCATTGATTAGCATATTCTGTCTTGATAATCTATAAATCGTGTTCCAGGGGCGGGGTTTATGTAAATTCTAGTGTTCATGATGTCACTAACCTGGGAGGAATGTTGTGTAGTCCCTACCAGCCGTTTGTTGTAGTCCTTAAAAAGGAATTTCTTTAAAAGCAAATATCTCCCTTTGTTTTGAAGTTTGAGCATTGTAAGATTGTCTTTGCAGATGTTGTTTATGCTCAAACAGCGACATTACACACTAACTAAAGTTAAAAAAGGGAAATCATAATCAACCACCCCTTTAATTCTGTATAAGTATGCTAAAGTGTACTTCTTTTTGACGGGCAGCCATTGATTTGAGCTTCATGATCGTAGACATTACCAAGCTTTATTTGTGTTTATATCCCTCTGTCCACTACCCTCTCTCCCAATGAAATATAACGCTCTAAAAGCATTAGCCAAGCAGCTCTTCTTGCACCAAGCAGTCTGTTCACCTTAGCTGGCTTACCCTACACTTTAATCCGTGTGTGTGTGTGTGTGTGTGTGTGTGTGTGTGTGTGTGTGTGTCTGTGTGTGTGTGTGTGTGTGTGTGTGTGTGTGTGTGTGTGTGTGTGTGTCTGTGTGTGTGTGTGTCTGTGTGTGTGTGTGTGTGTGTGTGTGTGTGTGTGTGTGTGTGTGTGTGTGTGTGTGTGTGTGTGTGTGTCTGTGTGTGTGTGTGTGTGTGTGTGTGTCTGTGCTGAACACAGCAGTCTCCCATCCTGCAGTGGTGAACTCTCAGAGCAGAACAAAATTTCACCCCAACAACAGAGAACTTCACAACATTCCTGTATTACAATGCAGGATGAATAAATCCCCATATGCTACATAAGAGAAAATTAATTTTCACATTTTCTGAGGAAAACATGAGCGGCGCTTGTCTTTGTAAACTCCCGGCACAATGCTACATAGTTGTGGGTGGTTGTCAGAGCATTGCAATGCAATTGCTAAGGTGGTCTGAGTGGTTTTAAAAATTGGCAAGGAATGAAAATACTTCCTACAACAGTATATACTTTCTAAATCCATGCTTTTGATATTATTGTGAACGATGCATTCGAGCATATATGTTTAATTTTTTTAATTTAATAAAAATCTTAATCAATATGTCATAACTTGATCATCAATCATTTACTCTGCACCTTTCTTACAATTTCTTTCTTGCAAGCTCACATTTGCATTCGTCTCCATCCAATCAACAACCAATGGACAGAACTTTGGCCTTGTTTATAGCTGGTATTAAGATGCGTTTTGGTCGATCGGTTCACAAGTGGACGATGCTAAATACAGGTGTAAAGAAGGTCTTGAAAACTCAAAACTTTTTGAGCTTGTTCACTTTCGACCACTTCCAGAGGTAGTCGAAAACGCATTCAATCCGGATTGCTTTCGTAGTGTAAACACTCATGAGGTCGAATGTGTTCAAACAGCCACTAAAGACTGACTTCTCTACCTCCCCCTACAATTTTTTTTTTTTTCTCGATAAATTGTTTCACTCGGATGCATCACAATACAGGAGAAACGATCTGTTGCTACTTCCAGGTCTTTGGGTGTGCTGGGTTGGTTGGTTGCTTACCAATTAACTACTTACTAAATATGATATATCATTCATGTTTGTCCTATTAACATTAACCTATTAACAATCATTTATAGTTCAATTCCAAGTAGGGTTATATCTCAGCAAACACTGACTGCAAATGACTGACTGCAAGAGACTCTCTTGTTCTCACTGTCTCCATCTCTCAAATCTCTCTCAGTTAGAAGTAGATTAAATATGCATGAGCATTCTCTGGTTCCCTGCTTGAATCCTCATGGAGCCTGTGGCCATGTGAGTGTGTGTGTCCTGCCTAGGTGAGGTTAGTTCATGGCAACCCACCCGTGGAAAACAATAAAGAAGGAATCATGTTCTTTCCACTGGAACTGTTTCAATAGGTGGTTTCATTTCCTCGTTCTATCTAAGCTGTGCACCCTTCAGAGAATTATGGCAGATTCAAACACCCATTAGAAAGAAACATCTCAAATGATATCTCTTTAATATCTCAATTGTTTCTCAATCAATTGTTTCACTAGACCTAGAGATAAACGGAGGGAGAAGGGAGACTTTAACTCAAGTCTACTGCTCCTCAGACTTGTCTCCTGAAAAAAACAGACACTTGTGACCTCATGTGTTGTGACCCTAGAGTTTCAAAAGAGATCTGAACAGTGTCTCAAAAATAAGCTCTTTCATTAGCTTTTTCTAATGAAATTCTTCTCAGATCAAGTGATCTGAATGATCCTATTAATTTTTAAAGCTCTGTATTCTCACTGTATTTCAACAATTTCCTCATTTGTGCCTGCTTTTATTTCTTCTAAGGAATTTAGGAGAAACATCTGAGAACTGAGCATTGAATGCACAACCTTTGAGCAATAACAGGTTCAGATGAAGATTTTTGAATGGTTTTCATTTGTCTGATTGATGTTAGATCCTCTTACGAGAAGCATGTAGTAAAAAGTGTGGGGGGGGGAATAACGATCAGCCATGCAATTTCATGTGAAATGTGGATTATAGTTCGTTTCACACATCATTTGACTGCACATATGTTTGAAGTACAACTGTGGCACTGTGCTCACATCTTAATGCTTCTTTTCAAGATCAATGGGGAGCAACTGAGAAGCAGCTTCAAAGTGTTGGGTGTCTCAATTCATTCATAACATAAATCAAGAAAGCATAGATATGCTTTCAAACTTCTCTAAAATAAAGTTGACTGACCACATATTAATCTAAGCATCAAATCAGAAACAGCTAGAGCAGGTTTTCTGATGAAATGTAAAATACATCCACAGACGTTCACATGTCATAGGGGAACACAAATCTCTTACTATTTCTATGAGAAATGTTTGAAAAACATACAATGCGACAACAACCTTCTTTGATGTGAATGAACCTTGTAAATGTTAAAAAGTGGATAAAATATTTTGTCGCATGGCGGCAGCCAAAACCTGCGTTTTACTAATATGATAAATGAAGTTGTACCATCAGAAGTAATGCCGATGATTGGTTAGATCAGTGGTTCCCAACCTTTTTCCTTGGGGCCCCCCCTATGTACATATGCAACAATCCGTGGACCCCCCCCCCATATGTATATATATATATATTAGGGGTGTAACGGTTCACAAAATTCACGGTTCGGTTCGATATGATACACTTGTGTCACAGTTCGGTTCGGTACGTTTTTGATACAGCAAAAAGAAAGAAATGCCAGAGAAATTTCCTTGATTTCATTTTTTTTATTCTTTTTTTTTTATTAAAACTAACATCATAAATTGATTTTTTTTTTTTTTTACTTTGAGCAATTCTAGAGCTATAATTCACTCTTCTTATGAGCATATAAAACAAAACAGCTCCTTGGAAAAAAATAAAAGTAATATTGTAGTAGTTATAAACAAAGGTTTATTTTATTTCAGATTAACATTTGAGGGCAGCAATTGTATTCATAATGTAAAAATAAAACCGATGTAATGTTACTTGAAGGCATTATAGCCTATTCCTGTCAAACTTCCATGGGTGCAGTTAGTGTTACTACAGTAAATCCATGGTGAATGTTGCTGATCTGTGGACACTGTTTCTTCCAGGTTTCCACGTCAGCGCTGTTTGATCCGTTAATAACGGAGAAATGTGAATGTTTCTCACTAGATCTCGCAGCGATGTTATTACTTCAGTGGCGATTTGAAATGCTTTATTTACCTGGATCTCTTATTAGCGCTGTGTAGTAACAGTGTCGCATGATCACGATCGGCTCGCGCTGCACTGGTCCAAACTGATAAACGGTCCTTCAACCACACAATAACGAGCAGTTTCGTTCCGGTTGCATTACGTTTGCCATTTGATGTTGGGCAATGTTGTGGTCTCGCCGGCGTCTCTTACATTATGAGCGCGCTTGCCACGCGCAACGCTCCTATACATTTGAAATAACGAAATTGTAATTGAAATTCACCTCAAAACATATCCGCTCCCGCGCCCCCCCCTGTGAACTCTGGCGCCCCCCTAAGGGGGGCGCGGACCCCAGGTTGGGAACCAATGGGTTAGATCATGTAACCTACATTCATAATCTACGTCTAATTCTATAACAGCAGGCACTTTTTAAAATAAAGGGACCAACTAGACCTTCATATGTCATAAGGGAACACAACTCCCACTCATGAAACAAGTCCTACTAAAGAAATGTGTAATTCTCCGGTTTTAATCTATGTACTAGTGTGTCACACAGTCCAGAAACCAACACACTGGTCTGGAGAACATACAATGCAACAACAACCCTATACTGTCACATGCCTGTCCTGTCTTGTCATGCACATGGGTGTTTTATTGTTTTGAGCCATGTGCTCGTGTCTGCCGTTTAGCCCCTCCCATCTTGTTATCCAGTTATTGGTTAATTTGCCCCACCTGTTGTGTTCGTTACCCTCCTTTGTTTGTTCCCCTATTTAGCCTCCTTGTGTTTGTAGTCTTGTGCTGGTTCGTTGTCTTGTAATGCTCTCCTGTTCTCCCGTGACCCGTTTGGTATGTTCCTTTTTGAAGTAGTTGTTTTGTATTTAGTTATGTGCTCCCCCTTGTGGGTTTTGTTTTGTGTTTTGTTTTCTCTTTTGTAAATAAACATTATTTTCCTTTTGCAATTGAGTCCTCCCTGAGTTTCTTTAGTCAATACGTGACAGAACGAACCGGCCATTTTGAGGACTCAGCAAAAAGAAGTATGTTTAGATCCAGCAGTACGGGTTTCCGAATCTGTCCCCCTACCACCAAAGAAGAGAGGAGGGGACGACTCAGTAATCTAACATCATTACGCCAACAGGGACAGTCGGTGGGTGGACTAGCTCAATTTTTTTGGACTCTATCAAGAGGTATGGGATACAATGAGGCAGCATTAAAAGAAATTTTTAATTCCTGTCTTGATGACCCATTGCCGGGGTGGGAAATGAAGGGTCTGGAAATCCTGGACTTTTGGGGTTTTTCCAGATACCTTGAGCATCGGAGTCAGTGGGATACAGCAGTCACGTCTGGGTCTCCTGAGAAGATTACCAACACACCTGAGCTGGTGAGTGGAACTTCCCCTAAGGCGGTGGGCTCGGTGCTACCGTCTTGCCATCGTAGGCAGAGAAGGAGGAAGGTCACGTCTGCCCAGCCAGAGACTGTTCACGTCACGTCTGCCCAGCCAGAGACTGTTCACGTCACGTCTGCCCAGCCAGAGACTGTTCACGTCACGTCTGCCCAGCCAGAGACTGTTCACGTCACGTCTGCCCAGCCAGAGACTGTTCACGTCACGTCTGCCCAGCCAGAGACTGTTCACGTCACGTCTGCCCAGCCAGAGACTGTTCACGTCACGTCTGCCCAGCCAGAGACTGTTCCTGAGCCGGTGGTGTCTGTTCCTGAGCCGGTGGTGTCTGTTCCAGTCCCTGAGCCGGTGGTGTCTGTTCCAGTCCCTGAGCCGGTGGTGTCTGTTCCTGAGCCGGTGGTGTCTGTTCCTGAGCCGGTGGTGTCTGTTCTAGTCCCTGAGCCGGTGGTGTCTGTTCCTGAGCCGGTGGTGTCTGTTCCAGTCCCTGAGCCGGTGGTGTCTGTTCCTGAGCCGGTGGTGTCTGTTCCAGTCCCTGAGCCGGTGGTGTCTGTTCCTGAGCCGGTGGTGTCTGTTCCAGTCCCTGAGCCGGTGGTGTCTGTTCCTGAGCCGGTGGTGTCTGTTCCAGTCCCGGAGCCGGTGGTGTCTGTTCCAGTCCCGGAGCCAGTCCCGGAGCCGGTGGTGTCTGTTCCAGTCCCGGAGCCGGTGGTGTCTGTTCCAGTCCCGGAGCCGGTGGTGTCTGTTCCTGAGCCGGTGGTGTCTGTTCCTGAGCCGGTGGTGTCTGTTCCTGAGCCGGTGGTGTCTGTTCCAGTCCCGGAGCCGGTGGTGTCTGTTCCAGTCCCGGAGCCGGTGGTGTCTGTTCCAGTCCCGGAGCCGGTGGTGTCTGTTCCAGTGCCGGAGCCGGTGGTGCCAGTTCCAGTGCCCGAGCCGGTGGTGCCAGTTCCAGTGCCCGAGCCGGTGGTGCCAGTTCCAGTGCCCGAGCCGGTGGTGCCAGATCCAGGGCCAGTTCCAGCGCCATTTCCAGTGCCTGAGCCGGTGGTGCCAGTTCCAGTGCCATTTCCAGTTCCTGAGCCGGTGGTGCCAGTTCTAGTGCCTGAGCCGGTGGTGCCAGTGCTGGTGCCAGTTCCAGTGCCTGAGCCGTTGGTGCCAGTTCCAGTGCCTGAGTCGGTGGTGCCAGATCCAGGGCCAGTTCCAGTGCCCGAGCCGGTGGTGCCAGTTCCAGTGCCAGCTCCAGTGCCCGAGCCGGTGGTGCCAGTTCCAGTGCCTGAGTCGGGGGTGCCAGTTCCAGTGCCATTTCCAGTGCCTGAGCCGGTGGTGCCAGTTCCAGTGCCATTTCCAGTGCCTGAGCCGGTGGTGCCAGTTCTAGTGCCTGAGCCGGTGGTGCCAGTGCTGGTGCCAGTTCCAGTGCCTGAGCCGTTGGTGCCAGTTCCAGTGCCTGAGTCGGTGGTGCCAGTTCCAGTGCCGGTGGTGCCAGTTCCAGTGCCAGTGCCGGTGGTGCCAGTTCCAGTGCCCGAGCCGGGGGTGCCAATTCCAGTGCCCGAGCCGGTGATTCCAGTTCCTGAACCCTGGCCGCCCGAGGGGTCGTCTCCGCCCTGGCCGCCCGAGGGAAAATCTCCGCCCTGGCCGCCCGAGGAAAAATCTCCGCCCTGGCCGCCCGAGGGAAAGTCTCCGCCCTGGCCGCCCGAGGGAAAGTCTCCGCCCTGGCCGCCCGAGGGAAAGTCTCCGCCCTGGCCGCCCCGAGGGAAAGTCTCCGCCCTGGCCGCCCGAGGGAAAGTCTCCGCCCTGGCCGCCCGAGGGAAAGTCTCCGCCCTGGCCGCCCGAGGGAAAGTCTCCGCCCTGGCCGCCCGATGGACGGTCTGTTCCTCCCTGGCCGCCCGATGGACGGTCTGTTCCTCCCTGTGCGCCCGATGGACGGTCTGTTCCTCCCTGGCCGCCCTGGTCTGTCCCTCCCGTCCCGCCCTGGTCTGTCCCTCCCGTCCCACTCTGGTCTGTCCCTCTCGTCCCACCTGAGTCCCGTCCCGTCCCGCCCTGGTCTGTCCCTCCCGTCCCGCCCTGGTCCGTCCCTCCCGTCCTAGTGGAGCGTCTGATAGCCGCTCCTTAAGGAGGGGGTTATGTCACATGCCTGTCCTGTCTTGTCATGCACATGGGTGTTTTATTGTTTTGAGCCATGTGCTCGTGTCTGCCGTTTAGCCCCTCCCATCTTGTTATCCAGTTATTGGTTAATTTGCCCCACCTGTTGTGTTCGTTACCCTCCTTTGTTTGTTTCCCTATTTAGCCTCCTTGTGTTTGTAGTCTTGTGCTGGTTCATTGTCTTGTAATGCTCTCCTGTTCTCCCGTGACCCGTTTGGTATGTTCCTTTTTGAAGTTGTTGTTTTGTATTTAGTTATGTTTTCCCCCTTGTGGGTTTTGTTTTTGTTTTTTTTTCTCTTTTGTAAATAAACATTATTTTCCTTTTGCAATTGAGTCCTCCCTGAGTTTCTTTAGTCAATACGTGACATATACAGACAAATTTTTTTTTTTTTATAGGAAGAGAGTCCCATTCATGGGAAATCACAAATCTCAAATGAGATCACTTTAATTTATCAGTGAGATTGAGAAAAATAAACATGTGAATGGATTTATATTTTTCCTGGTCTGCCGATAAGCATTCACATTGTGTGTTCTGGTCTTGTTGCGTGAGTGTGCAAATTTGAGGTTGCTTGGGTCGTACACTCTTCGCTTTTGTTTTGTAAAGAAGCACTACACCTGCGCACATACGCATTCTTTTGCTACATCGCACTCGAGCCGAAACTTGTCGTATAGTGTCATGTAGTGGCAAATTTTCAAAGGTTTACTATCATGTCAGGGAATACAAAACTCATAGATAATGGTTAGTTGTGAATCCAAAGGCAAGTAATGCAGTTGATAAACAGGTGATAGCTGGATGATGGGATTATAAAACAGAGTCTTTGGCTGCATCCGAAGTCGCGTACTTCCCTACTATATAGTTGGTTAAAAACAGTATGTGACAAAAGAACTATGTCTGAATTCACAATACAAACAGTAGGCAAAAAGTCCCCAGATGACCTACTACTTCCGTTGAGATTCTGAAGTGTGCATACAATGGACCACGGGAAAGGATTTATGAATGGCAGTGAAGCAACACAACTGACACTGGTAGAGCACATGATAATGACAACAATCACCCCCTATACTATCATTCACTATTCCCTACATTAGTCGACTGATATATTTTGCTTAAGGGAGTGAATGAAAACGAGTGCGCGAATTTGGAAACTTATCAAACTTTACGATTTATCTTGAACTCTGTCATGGAAACTATCTATAAACCTTAATTAAATCTTAATTTTAAGAAATTAAAAAGGAATTTATACCTATATGTTATTACGCTGTACCCACATTGGACCAGCGGTTTGGAAAATGGATGCAAGGATGATTCAGCTGCGGGCACCATATTCTGGTCAGAAGTGGGAATTAATTCGGTGCGCAACTTTCACGGTGCATTATGGGTATTCTATAGCCATTGAGAGTACATCGGGGGTGTTTCTCAATACTCAAATGGATGTTTCCTCGCTCCTTTGGTCCTCTAGCCCGTGACCCGGAAACCGATAGAATTCAGCCATCTTGAAGGACATCTCAATTCCCTAATTGCACATAGCGATGAGGCGAGGAATATGGAACGAGGGAGCTTTCTGAGGAGTCATGAGCGAGGATACACACCTTTTCCTCGCATTCTAAAAAATTTACACTCGTAATTGTGGTGCACTGTGCGATTGAGTGAGTGCACTCCATAACATCCACTATGTTTTCAGACACCACTACAAATGGCTATGTCCCACAGCTAGTACTCTATTTAAGGTTATAGGGGGTGATTTCGGACGCATCCCGTGTCAGATCACTGATGAGGATGGAGATGAAGATCGTTGAACAAAGGCTTGAATTTGGTTCTGTTCCTCAAATTGATTCTGAAGATATTACAGCATAGAATAAAAAATCTTTTTAAATTTTTTTTTGCATTTTTTATGTCTTTTAAAGTCATTGCTTAAATCACAGTATATTTACTGCCTTTATTGCCCCACTCAAACAAAATAATTATTACATTAAGTAATGGTCAAACATTTACAGAAATTTTCATTTTAAGGTTTTAAAGTTTATTTTTGTTTAACATCATGTAATTCTTTGAAACATATTTGCACCAGGAATCACACAGAACAGAATGATAGGTCATAATTTCAAATTGAGTCAGCTGCATTAAATAAATGCATTAAAGTCCCCCTGTAGTCAAATTTGATCACCAAAATTACATATTTAAAAGTTTTTCATGCCTTAAAATACATTTAATGTAACTCTATACCCTTGCCTCATTTAGAATACGCGGTGCTATGAATATGCAAATTAGCCCTGCCTCCACTCACTCACACCAGCTCAGAGATCCACTCGTTGACAATCACACGTTGATCTGATTGGTTACAAGGTAGTTTGTGATGTCAGAAACACCAGCGATTTCAAAGCGTGTTTTTGAGACTGTCTTTGGTTCACTGCAGGTTTAAAGAGAAAATACTCAGCAATGGTGTCGACTTATGAATTTACACATGGTTTGTCTTAAAGCATATTAAAAACACCACATATACATATAAACAACATTAAAAGCTTGATTTTCACCTCAGGGGGACTTTAAATAATATAATTCATCATAAATGCAAAAGAATCAACTGACCGATTAATTCCATGAATTCAGTATGACATTAAATAAGAATTCATAAACATTTGTTTGTCTGTAAATTTGCTGATACATAAATAATTTAGATGCTGTCAGTATGTCAATATGGTATTACAATATGGCTTACAAAAACATACATACAAATTCTCATGAGATTATGTTGGCCTGTAGCATCACAGAATTGGGACTAATTGGGACTTTTTACCCAGAGTTAAGGAAACCTTCTATAGAGTGCATGGTTCACATCTCTGTGAACCATCTTTTTTACAGTCATAGAAACCCTGTGTGTTGCAAAACAGCCAATGAGAATTTGTGTCAAGAATTATTTTTTATTCTTTTGCTGATGTGAAAGTGTGAGACAAGATGATTATTTAAACCAAGTTGTGTACTGACACTGCGACTATGCAACTAAGAATGTTAACCCAGGGTTTAGGATGACCAAGGGTTAATTATTTAAAATATGAAAAGCCCTTATAGGGTTAACCCAGGGTTAAGCATAATGTGAAAACCCATTATGTGTTCTTGAGCCAATTATCAGCAAATCAGAGTAGCCATGAAGTCATTTTGCTGCACCTCTAGTGAGCACTTATAGGCAACTGGCTTAAAATGAGTGTAAATTTAAATTGGAAAAAGTGTTTTACCATCAAAAAATTACACACATCACCTTTTAAAGAAAGTCTGATTTTTCACTGAGCAGCATGTAGGTGAGAAATGCAGTTGAACTTTGCAGGCGTAATCTGCCATCACGCATCAAAAACAAACAGAATTAGCTGTTGGACTGGTGAATGGAGCAGCATCTTTATCAGTGGAGCGCAGATGCAGACTCACAGGTCTCCAGGGAATAGTTCCCTCAATCCATCTAAAAGCCTCATTCAAAGCAGAGGATCAACTAATGAGATCTGACTCCATTAGTCTGCAGTGCTAAGTGTCCGTCCATGCTTACGTAGCGCAGGAACAGACAGCGGAAATGGGGATCCCTCTCACTAAACCTCATCTCCCTCAACGTCATATCATGACTCTTTAATCCACTCAAATCTGTTCTCACTCGCACCATAAACCCACCACCTCAAACCGGCCACTTAGCCATCTGCCACACTACAACTGTGTGTGTGTAAAGGTTGGGGGTTACTTAGTTTGAGTTAATGGAAAACTAAAAATGATAAAACTGCCCAAGAAGTGATTTAAAATTGCCCAGGGACATTTGGGGCATCCCCAGTTGGAAAAAGTGTGTGATTACTTAGCAATGTTTGTGATTTCATTGTTAAAGTTTGACGACAAATGCGTCCCCAGAAGTGAGGTTGGGGACACACTATTTGGGGAAATGTGGGCGGGGTTTGTGTTTGGGTTCGTTTTTTTTCTTCTTTTTTTTTTTTCTTCAGTACAAATATCTAATCAATCTTAAATCAAGATACATTTACTTGAGAAGAAAATAACGTCAGATATTTTCGTAAGTCTTGTTTTTATGCTTAAAACAAACAAAAAAATATCTGTCAATGGGGTAAGAAAAATAAACTTAATTCAAAGGGAAAAGACGTTTATTTTTCTTACCCCACTGGCAGATATTTTTTCTTGTTTTAGGCATAAACTCACTTTAATATGTTTTTCAGAAAACAAAACTTAATATCTTGAGTCATTTTGTTTCTCAAGTAAATGTATCTCGATTAAAACATTTTTTTTTAGATATTTGTACTGGAAAAGTAAGATCATAATTTGTAGTGTTTATATAAAAACAAGAAGTCTAGTGTGTGTATGTGTGTGTGTGTGTGTGTGTGTGTGTGTGTGTGTGTGTGTGTCAGCTACACAAAAGTGTGTATGAGAGAGGTGGAGAGGTAAAGACATTAAAGGGATGGAAAATGCAAACTGGAAAACCACAAGAAATGAAAGGCAAAAGAGGTGATGTGGCAGACAGACACACGCTGGCCGTCAGTGGAGTGTATTGTGTGAGCTGATGCTGGAGCATCATGCTCTATTGTTCTTCCTCACACTGGAGCCCACGAGCAGGGCACAGACAGCGTGGTGTGTGTGTGTGTGTGTGTGTGTGTGTGTGTGTGAGAGAGAGGGGGGGGGGTGCACAAATGAACGCACAAACACACAATTTGGCAGAAAGCCAAGGCTTTTTCCAGCACCGGCTGTGCATGTCTCTTGCTGTGTGTCAGTCTAATCAGTCTGAATCAGACTGTGGCATTGTAGGATTTATCAGCAGTTTCCAGCCTTGTCTCATGCACACATGAACTAGAATCATTCAATCAAAGTATACATTTGACAATTTATTTTGAGAATTGTGTTCTCTCTCTATCTCTGTCACATTCTGTAATTGCTTAATTTTCGTTTTCATGGACTTTTAGTTCGTTTCTCAATATTTCCTGTGTTTCCCTCCAATTGTCATGGTTTCTAGCTTGGGTTCATTTGTTGTCATGGTGACATCCACCTGTTCCTTGTTCAGGTAATGTGTTGCCTTGTTGCCCAATCAGGCAATGGCTGTGTCAGAAAACTGATAAATGCTGCCTTTGGAGGAAATATTGCAAGGTAGGAAGGCATCAAGGCCCGTCCAAATCCAATGTTAGCTTCACTTCCCGTCTCCTGAGATTCCTTCATCTGATTGATTTTTGATGAATTATCTTTGATGAGTTAAAGCAATGTAAAAACATATGTTGCCATAACTTATTGATCATATATTTTTTTTACAGTGTACATTTTTTGACCTAATGAGAAATTACTATTGAAGTAACTAAAAATTTGCTTAGTTTTCAGCAAAGCTCACTCTATTTTCCTGTAGATCATTAAACCATTACACTGCCTAAGAAGTCTGTCCGAAATCAGTTTTGTGAGGAAACTTCATGCGCAAACACTGCCTGCGATGTCATTTAAATTGTAATTGTAATAATATTTCGCAATACTAATGTTTTACTGTATTTGTAATCAAATAAATGCAGCCTTGGTGAGCATAAGAGACTTCTTTCAAAAACATGAAAACATTTGAACCTAAACCTTAACATTGCAATGTATATATTTTTTTCATATAACAAAGGAATTATGTTGCTATTTTTGCCCTTGTATATTTTTGGCAACAAGACATTATGTCAATAGCAGTATTATAAAAGTCACTGGCCAACTGGCGAGTACGCTTTATTTACTTGCCAAAGCCAATTTCCACTTCTCTCTTCTGACTGCACTGAGTGGAAACAGATCCCAATCTGCCAAAACCAAACCAGGACTGCACCATGAGTACAGCATCACATTTAGAGGATAGAGGCTGATTCATGAATGCTTTAGGAACAAATCATATGGTAAGAGACTCCAAAAACACATTTAATATGTTGCTCAGGAGATACCATCCCTGCAATTCATCAGCTGTTTATGGTTCTTATTGCCCTGGATAAAAGTATATACTAAAGGAGAACAATATATTAGAGTAATAGGGCTCATAATGATCTACATATCACACACTGTATCAATTACATCATAAGGAAATGATAAATCAGTGTAAACTGGATAATCTACATTATGTGTGTCTGTAAGAGAGGCATCTTGGGTTTCCATGTTTTATGGGGACATTCCATAGACATAATGATTTGTACTGTATGCTGCAAAAATTGTATATTCTGCCCCCTTTACACTAACCCCTACCCATCGCAGAAAACTTTCTGCAATTTTACATTTTCAAAAAATATCACTTAGTATGATTACACAAGGCCAACAATATCTCTGAGGGGACATTTGGTCCCCACAACATAGGGTTTACCAGGACCACACACACACACACACACACACACACACACACACACACACACACACACACACACACACACACACACACACACACACACACACACGCACGCACGCACACACACGCACACTTTACTTCAGTGAAAAGTCTGACAACGGTTGGTTGTCCATTATAGTCACGGGTTCATCATAAATCTTCCCCATTAGTGGCACATATTTACCAAAGATTTCTGAAAAAGATGTTTGCCATTAGTGGCAAAATGTTCATTGTTGCCAGAGGTTTTCATGCAAATCCACAGTACTGGAAAAGAGCAGCAAACCTCTGCCAGACATTGACCATGAATTAACAACAAGTTTTTGCAGGGGTCACTGTCTGCAGTGATGAATCAGATCATTTGTTCAGACAGTTTAGTCAATATCTGCATCAGTTAATGACATAAGCATCAGAACAATGTCAAGAGACCTAAGAGAGCATGACATCTTGTTGTGATGCTAAACTACAGAAGCAGACAACATACAATGTACAACACCATAAGCATCTGTACTTATATATATATACACTCATATGCACTTAATGACAATTTATTACATAGTGAAAGCTACATGTGAGTGTACATGAGTGAACTGAGACAGACAATACTGCACTTTGTGTATGACGTTAAAGACATTTACTTGAAATTGGAGCTGGAACTGTTTATTTCCAAAAATCTGGAAATTCACAGTTAATCGGATTTCAAACCACATACAAATGTGGTTTGGATCGGGTTTGTACAATTTTTTTTCTTTCAGTTTCAGTTCAGACAACAAACAACTAAACGGATTTGAGTTGTATATGCCAAGAAATCAGACTTTTGCGGCCTACTAAACAAAGCCTTAAATAAACCCTGTCAAAAGCAGACACTTCCAACCCGGATTTGCAAACAATCTTCAAAGCCTGGCCAACCTCCACCCAATGTATTGATCAGATGACTGATTAAGTAATCAATTAACAACCACCTTAGAGAGGACAACAGAACCCAAATGCTTCACAAAACAACAACGGTTGCATTTCAATGATCCAGTGTTGTGAGTCAGTTTAATAAGCATTGCTAAAGAGGTCTTCAGAAGGAAGTAACAGCTTATAACAGGAAAGATAACAAAGGAGGGGTCCAAATATTACAATCAACACAATTATTATAAGAGGAAAGAGGTTGTTCTCTCATTTTGTTCTCTCAAGACTATCCACAGCAGTATGTAGTATGGAGGTTAATCCAACCGTAAATACTGAATACACATGCAGCGAGTGAGCCATGTGGCCGAGGGTATAAAAACCTCTTCAGATTGCTGAGTGTGGTGCTTGTGAATGGATTACTGTTCACTCAGCCACGTAACGTCTTTTCTCTAGGAGGGCAAACACCCACTACAACTGGATATGGCAGAAGAAAGAAGATTTATGGTCCTATTCACTCTGTCCCTGTCTTCCTCCATTATATCCTCCTGACTTTTTGTTGGCCCTAGGGGCAGGGGCTGCCAGGATGTATCTGTCTGTCCATTGATGACGGCCGATGGCCATGTTCTGCAGATGTCCTCACTTCCACTGGGTAAAACCACAGTAAAAAGCCCCTCTGCTACACCAGACCTCCAAACATCTGCAAATCATTGGCACTGGAGATCTCAAAACCAATACTCTGCACAACTCAACAATGTCTTTATGATCATGCCTAAAAATAGCCTGCTTTGTTCTTTATTTGCTCTGAAGTTGTAGGTGAGAAGAAAGCCTCAGAATTGCTTATACATCGGCATGGAACTCATTCAGCACCGATTCTGCTACAGACATGAAGGATATCTAAATCATGCAGCTTGTTGAAGAGGTTTGCTATTTCTTTGTGGTTGGACTTACTTTCCAAGCAGATGAAAAATCCCATCGACATGCATATATTGATGGAGGGATCAGAATATTCATTATCCAACTCATTATCTCATGGCAAATCATAACTGTTTTACGTTTTGGTGAATTGGTGGTGAATTCATATGAATTTGTACATTTTCGTACGATCTGCTTACACCCCAGTGATGGTTATGTTTAGAGGTGGACCTTCAAGCTAACTTTTTTTTTACTAAAAATAATTTTGTCGCACAATGATTCAATACACTCTCAGAATAAATGTGCAAGAATTGTAACTTTGGTGGTACAATGGCTTGTCACTGGCTAAAAGGGTCATAAGGTAAGAATTGCTACTTTAAGGTACTATTATGCAGTTTTTAGGGGTATAAAAGGTACAAAGATATCCTTTTAAGGTTACTGCCCCAGTGACAACCCATTGTACCCCTAAAGCTACAATTTTTCCACATTTTTGTCTACGAAAACACCACCTTGTAAAAATAGTTTTGTTTCCCCATGAAATGTGGCCATCTAACACACTTTACACCACACAGCAACGTCATGGCAACCAACAACAACACTCCTATGGCAGTAAAATCCACATAAGAATGAAGGAAATCTTAGAAAATGTCAAATCTCAACTGAAAAAAACGCCCGTGGTGACATTTTTGCAAAATGATATAACGTTTCGTCTTGAAATAAGTCTTTATTAATCGATAATCTGCCTCTGTAATCATAATTTTCTGTGATATTGCCTCTATAATGTTCATTTCTGCTGGAAACTGCAGTGATTTGTATGTATTGGTATGTGTTTTCTGTTTTGAGTATTGCAAAAATGTAGGCAGAGGCACATTTTTCCAATGTGTTGCTACAATCTAGTTCAGTCTGTTTATATTTCAGTTGTTTGTAGGTTTACTCTGAGACATGGTTGTTAATTATCAGACCGTCTTTACAGATATGACCTTCAGATCAAAAACTGAGACATTGTACACACGCTTCCTCTAAAACAAACTCGCCTTGAACCTCACATTGATAAGACTGAAAGAAAGGCAGCACAGCTGTGAGGTTGAGCTAACAAGTGGGAGAACTAGTTTGTGTTTTGTGTTATGCCATGTGTACATGAGTTAGCTGTTTGTGTGTGCGTATGAGAGAGTGAGCATAGTGTACCCGCATCCTGACCTATAGCCCACTGTGTAAAGCAGCAGGGTTTATGCATCACTCCTCAACAGGGGTCTCACAGCCTGGACCACTTACCTAAACATTAGCATTTCTTCCAGCCATTTCCTCTCTAAAACTCCAGAAGTGCTGCACATGATACAAGGTCTTGCCACTGACCCAGTGTCCCCTTTTAAATGTCAAAGGTTGTTGTGAAATCATTGTTTACATATGACAACTGCACTCAACTCAACATACACATTCTAAATATTAATGTTCACTTTGCAAAGACAATAAGAACAACATAAATTGCATGGATGCATGTTACAAGTCATTTGCTTGTTACAAATGTGTATGTGGTAATCATTTTAGAATCGCCAGACCCAAAATCAACTCCTGACTCCATGGCCTAAACTTCCTAATTTAAAGACCAACAGCTTACAGAATAGGTTGATTTTTAAGCATTTTAGCAATCAAAGCCTCCCTCAAACTGGGGTTAAACATACACTAAACTTCTTGGCACATCTGACAAACACAAGCGCTGTTACACAGATGACACGTATATTAAGAGTGGAGTGTTTGAAATTAGCTTCTTCCCAATCACTGTACCATGAGCCCAGCATGAAGCCCAGTTAAGCATGAAAAGGATGGGGTGGGATGGGCTGGCTTTTCAGACTACACGACTAAAGCTCAGTGTAGTTGTCAGTCAAAGCAGGGTAATGGCACTAATGCTCAGCATCACCCATCACACAAACCTGGACCTCAAGCATCCTTAAACCATAATACTCTGATTTATCCCATTAGCATTCATATTTTTCTTTGATCTTCTATTGAGACTATCTCTTTCTCGATTCAGTTTCAAAACAAAAACTACATTTCCAAGCTGCTCCACATAAATACAAAATAAAAATAAAAATTGAATAAATTAGAAAAATAGTTATTAACCTAATAAAATACATTACAGATAATCAAAATTTGCAGTGCAAAGACATTAAAATGATCAATTGGGAAATTAAAAAGTAGCCTAATAAATTACGAAGGTAACAGAGATAAACCTCACGAAGAAAGAATGGAAAGCGACACTATATGTGCGCTATTAATTGTCATAATTAACCAAACGCAGGCCTATCTATAGAGATCCCTGTCTCTCCATCTCTCCTCTCATCGTACCTGTTTTGAAGAACGCATCCGTGTCCGAATCAGTGGGTCCGTCCTCCGCCGCTTCAGCAGGATTCATCTTTCCTCTCAGATCTCACAAATCAAAATAACGAGAAATATATCCAGATTTAGCGCTCCATCATCTCTATATTTCTGTGTTTTGACTGCACAGCCCTCGATCAGAGCGACAAAGCGCAGCTCTGCATTGCCTTCTATTGTCTCCAGATGCGCCTCTCCTCCTGCGATCGCTCCTTTCGCTTCTTATGAGTCGGTTCTTTTGAACAGGTTCGCCAATTGGACTGATCGATTCGCTCGCGAATTGGTCTGGATGGTTCTCGAGACTAGTTTCCGTCTTGTCCGATTCGAAAAGAGCCCTAGAGCCGGTGAACACAATCCTCAGTGATTGGGTTTTCTGTTGATTTGATCAGTGGGGTTGGAAAGTAACCAACCTTATTGTAGCCGAATGTGTGCAGGAAACATGTTTCCAACTTGTGGGTATGATGACATAATGTGACATGACAAAGAGATTGGTTTTAATATTTTATTGGAAAAACGAGAGACAACCAAAAGATGTGCAATAGACGACCTAGGCTATTTCTGCAAAAGTAAACAATAAGAGAATGTTTGTCTCAGTCGTATTTCCAACTTGCAAAGATAAGTAGGCTATGAAAGGAACTTCATGTTGCATGAACATTATGTAGGGCAGCAAAGTGAACTACTAGAACACAACACATCACAATACAATAGCCTACATGCTATACGAATGAATGTTAGGCTACTTAACAGTATAAATAAATACGTTGCATATTGCCATGTTGGCCAACTTAAATGTTTAGAGCTTTTTAAATTGTCAGGGTATTCTTGAGTGGGTGTGACGTTAACGAACCGATGAATCGTTTTGGAACCGCCTCATTGAAATGAACTGTTCGAAAGAACCGTTTCGCGGAAATGAGTCGGACCAGCTCAACACAAAGCGGCGCGCAGCCTGTGTGTGTGTGTGTGTGTGTGTGTGTGTGTGTGTGTGTCAGATGGGGATGGAGAGAGCTATCCTGACAGTGAAAGGTGATGATGTCATGAATTCTGCATAATGTCATGGGCTTGTTGGTCATTCTTTCCCTCTCTTATAAATATTTTCTTTAAAAAGTTAATGAGTTATTTTAGAAACATAAGCACACTCATTTAGATGGCCCCCCGGAGCGCCAGAGACTGTGTGGAGTGTAGGCTATTTTTCTAACAATAGAGCATAGCCTAAGTGTGTGTGTGTGTGTGTGTGTGTGTGTGTGTGTGTGTGTGTGTGTGTGTGTGTGCGCGTGTGCGTGTGCGTGTGTGTGGATGCGTGTCTGTGTGTGTGGGACCTCCCTCTGTGACATATCACGCCCTCATCACTCATGCAGTCTTTAGGCTATTAAAGAATCCCAAAGCTGGTGGGACATATTGCCTGTTTTCATAATACAGTAAATGAGCACGTGTGCAAAAATATCTTTTTAAACATAGATGGCAATATCCGAAATACTTGTCCTTATAGGGACATTTTTTTGGTTATAAAGCAGTGGATGTTTTTTGAGAAATATTATATTATTGGCAATGTGATATTCGGATGCTTTTTATTTCGTTCCCTGTGTTCTACCTTGTTTTTACATTAATCAGCCTTGACAGTTTGACAGAACTGCAGCCATTTTTGGTTGTGCAATAAATAAAATATCTAAATAAATTAAAAATACTTTCTTTAATACATTTGAATATATCATTTGGTATTTTTGATTATTTAGTGATACAGTTTGTTTCTGAGATTCTTTCGAACCAAATGACAAGCAGAAAGGTAAAAATCGAGGATTTACTGCCCCCTGGCGACTGCCACACAATATCACAACTTAAATAAAATATTTTCAGTAGTTCATAATGGACCCAGACTTCTGACAGGCAGAACTACATTATCAGAGAAATTGTGCACCTTGTTTTTTATGTTTCCAAGGACATTTAGACTTATGAAGTGTATGGATAATACAAATAATTAAAAGTCCTGCTTTTAGCTCTGTAGAACAATATTAAGCACAATTCTCATGTTGAACTAATATTTGCTATTTTTGCTATATCCACCAAACCCAGGGGCGGTTTCTTCATTAGGGCGATTGGGCGACGCACCACCAAAGTGTCAAAGGGACTTTTTCAATCACATTCACAATCGCATTCAACCACAGAGTTACGCTAGACGTCACTGTAATCTGCCTCTGTAATCAGAGAATGTCTAGTCCAATCAGCGCCATGTCACGTTCTGTGGAGTACCGCCTCTTTTTGGGCGATTTCACTCTGGCTGAGAATCGCCCAGAGTGTTCCCATAGACTTACATTCAAAGATGTTTTTTTTCGAACTGCAGGCACTGCAATGCATTCTCTATGGGTTCCGGGAGGGCTCGCACTAACGTGCTTACGTCATCATACGTACCCTTAACTTGTGCAGCGATTGGTGGGAACAAACATACACTATTAAAAATCTTTAAGATTAAGTGACAAATAATATTTGAAAACAATTTTGAATTTGAACAACAAGAAAAAAATGAAACACTACTTTAATATCTTTATCAAATGTGATTAAAAAAATCAAAATAAAAAAGAGAGCGAGAGCGAGAGAGACGTGGGACATCTTGCGAGTTGAGGCCAGTTGAACTTGAACAACGTCATGGCGAACGCAGTTAATTCTATCGTGTCATTAAAAGAAATACCATTCAGCCGTCGTAGTGATCAGGATAAATTGGTTCAGCATCGCTAGACGAGGTGTTTGAGAGCACTTGAAAACTGCCACCGTCTTTAAAGGTACATCAAATAGTGAATAGTGTAAATATGTGCAGGGTTCGTACGGGTGCTTGAAATCCTTGAAAGTGCTTGAATTTGGATGTGTTTAAGGTTCGAAAAGTGCTTAAATTTGGGATAAAATGCTTGAAAATGTAACTATTTCTGTCACAACAAATATTTATCTGACGGAATATTTCGTTTATTAAATGGAGAAATAAATGTAGCCCTTCAGATTCAGAGCGATTTGCGCTAACATTACGCTGGCCAGAGCAAGTAACGTTAGTAAATAGTGAGTTAACGTTATGTGATTTCAGTTGTTTCTTATTGAATTGAAATTGGAGTAAACATTTTTGGAAATTCGCATCCTGGCTGGGCTTTGTTTGAATTGATTTGGACTTGCCGCTGAATTGTTAACACTCATATAGAAACAAACAAGGAGATTTATTGTAAGAGTCACTTTATTTTTCATTAATATTAAAGTAGTGAAGTTGCCTTTACATGCTTAAGCTGTTAATTTATCCATTGCATGGGTGGACCGTATCCTTATCAATCATCCAAACATTTGCCCCCCCTGAGAGATTTTGCAGGAGCCGCCACTGACCAAACCTTTAATTAGAGAGCATATGAACCTATAAATTATCTTCATTTATTTCCATTTATGTAGTTCTTTTTTACTTTATTTTTTATTTTTTATTTATTGATTATATCTGTCACGAAGACAAAGAGAATGAACTAGAATAATCTTTATTTACAAATACTCAGGAAAACATTGGAAACGCAACCACAAACAAACAATATCGGGCAAAATAAGAAATGAAACTCGGGGTATAAACATAAGGAACAAAAAAAGGGAACTAGATGAACGACAGAATCTGATAATCAGTGATTAACCATAGCAACAAACTAGAACGTGAACTAATATGAACAGGCCAATGGGAACAGAGCAAACAGAGCGAAAACTAAACCAAAAAAGATATTATTTGTCATAATTGTTTTATAATCATGTCTTTAACACCTGAAGTAATTAAATGCAGTCTTCTTAATTTAAATATACATACAGTGTATCCTTTTTTTAATCAGGACCAAAATGAGAACCCCGTTGTGATTACTCCGCAAACATCTCTGCTTGGAATTTTGATTCCAGTTCTTCCTGTTACCATGGACTCTTTTGGCAGTGTGTTGAATGTGGTGTGTGTGTGTGGTTAGTGGACTCTTAAGTGGGCACAGAACCAGCTTCCTTCGGCCACCCTACAGGCCCCTGCAACTCAAATATTCAGCAGATGGTTAAGCTATGTAATTGCCAGAATTACACAACTATGTCATACACTTGGAGGACTAGAGGCGAAATCTCTGATAAAAGACGGCAATGTTAAAATAAAAGGAAAATGTGTGTGTGTGATATACGTTATTTTTAAATGAAAGATATTTTTTGAAGCCGATGGACTTCTAGGAAAGTTCTAAGGATGAAATGAAAATTTTAGTGCTTACATTTCTTTCGTTACTACTTTGGTTTTCTTCAGCAAACCTTTGTAAACATTGTAACACTGTGTTTGTGTTAAGAAAAAAAAAAAAAAAGTTCGCTGTGAGAGATGAGCGTTGGTGAACAGAAGCGATGACATGTTTCTGGCCAGGTGTTGAGGATCTTGTAAAAATGTCAACGTTGATTTAGAAGGGTTTTTGTTAATTTTTTTCAACAACAAACTTACATTATTTCAACCATATTTCAACGTTGAAGGTCGGTCATGTGCTGGCTGGGTATGTACTCATTTCCCATTAGTGAACTGACTAGGTCCCACATAGGGAGCCCATCTGGGTTTGCCCATGTTGGACCTACTTAGTTGACCCAAGTGGGCCCCAGATAAGATGCCCATTTTGAGCCCATGTCCACTCTGTACCCCTGTAGCCCATTTGTAACCCATATGGGCCCCACATAAACGTGTTGGCTGGGGAATGACCGAACCAAATTGCTCCCTAGGTGAGTTTTAGTGTTATTGGGTGAGATGGTCAGAGCAGTGAGCATGGAGAAGTGTTTAATCAGAAACATCTGCTCTCTTTTTCTCTCACTCTCCCCTTGATAGTTTATAATCATGTCCATCACAGCAGTCTTACCATAGTGTGTGTATGTGTGAGAATGTGTAACAACTTACTCAGAATTGAGCACACAGCATCTGTCGACAGACTGAATGGTTTATACTCATGTTGCTCACCAGCTCGTTCAGCAAATAAGGACTCATTGCCTTGTTGAAGATGGCTGATGTTTTTTTTCTTGCGGAACAATATTTCTTGGCAATTTTAGAATCAGGAAAGCATTCTTTGAATAGCGGGCTGAGGTGATCTGCAAAGGCTAATGGGATATTGTGGCTGACCAGGGTCACTGCCACTTCTAACCAGTAAAAAAAAAAGATGAGTTTACATCTGAGATAGAATATGTGCAAATGCATGGCCAAAGCACACGTATGAAGAGATTGCATTCAAATGATGAATTATGAAATTATGTCCAGATTCATTTCTTCAGCCTTCGATAAAAAAAAAAAAAAAAAAATGTTTTGGTACTGTCAAGGATTTTGTTGTTGTTGTTGTTGTTGTTGTTGTTGTTGCAAACTTCACACCAAAAGTGAAATTCAGTTGTTCCTGGTTTAATGAAAGGACACTCTATAGTACAGGCACTGATACATTTGGAATTGTAAGCAGTGACCCCTGATTTTGCCTTTTTATTCTGCTTGACTGTTGGCTCTGTGCTTGTATCTTCCTTTTCCTGCTCCCCCTCCTCCTCCTCCTCCTCCTCCTCCTCCTCCTCCTCCTCCTCCTCCTCCTTCTCCTCCTCCTCCTCCTCCTCCTTCTCCTCCTCCTCTTCCTCCACCAGCACCTCATCATTCAAAACCACCAATTATTCGATGTCTTTCTCTACTCTTTCCTCTATCTAAAAGGCAGGCTAGGTTAAAAACATGCTGCCTTAAAATGACACGGTAGCTTAATCATGACCCAGGACATCTCCAATAAAATTACATGCCTAGATTTTCCTGTGTGTGCCCACTTATTTCACCAGACATTAGTCATAGACTGTAAATGGGTGATTACAGGGCAATAACATATTTGATTAGCATCTTATCAGCCTTCTCTAAAAAACTCCCCTGACATCATCTTAGAAAATGTTATAAAAATGTTATAAATAAAATTAATAGTTTTAGAGATATCATCCTCAGATTTGAAATGTAGCATGACCACACCAATACAGAGTGGTGACTTGTTTTGTATTAACCATATAATGTATAAGGGTCAATGACGTATAAGGATTTTCGACAGGCCAATTTTAAAATACAAAAAATAAAAAATAAAATAATACCTGTTGCAATTGTTCAAACATTAAGGATGCTGTGTACACATAAATTCATATAAAATATAATTTAAAATATAATTAAATTCATATAAAATAATTTAAGTGATTTAAGTGTTTCTTCATCTAGATGAATTGTTCGTAGCCTTAAAATTTGGTGCATCTGTCATGATTCTGCCATCTTGTTCTTGATTTTCTCTTGTCTTGTGGCAGAATCATGACAGGCCCATGTTTTTATGTGCAGCACATGGCCATTTGTTTGGCCATGTGCTTGCGTTGTCTCGTCACGTTACCCCGCCCCCTTGTTACCCTTGTTGAGTCTTCATTATTACTTCACCAGTGTCACCTGTTATGTTATCATTAGTTCCCTATTTAATCCCCTTGTGTTTGCTGTCCTGTGCTGGTTCATTGTCAATCAATGTGAGATCTGTCCGTGAGTAAATCTGTTGAGAGTCTTGTCTAAGTAGATGTTTGATCCTGTTACTGTTATAGTCAAGTTTGTCTAGTGTTAGTCTAGTTTAGTCATCCCTTGTCTGTCTTGCCCTTGTTTTGCCCCCTCGTGGGTTTTGTTTTCTCTGTTTTGTCACAATAAACTGTGTCTGAGCATTCAGTCTGCTTTTGGGTTCGTCATCAGCCTCCTTCCACATGACAGAATGAACCAGCCAAGAAAGAACCCAGCAGACAGTATGTCCTCCCAGCTCAAGCGACAATCTTTTGAAGGGACCCGGTTGGTCGTGTTTCGCGGGATCCGTGGAGGCCGCAGTAGAGGAGGTGATCGAGAGGGTTCTACAAGGGCTTCTTCCTCGAGATCTCCACCATCTGCCTCACTGCCAGTGATCCCGGAAGGTCGTGTGTTAGCCGTTGCTACGCTTGGGGACCAAGCCCTCTCTACCCCGACTCCCAAGACACCTACCATATCCATCAGTCTCCGCGGAAAACGAGGTAGACGGTTGTCGTGGGAGTCAGCTTCAGAGTCCTCCTCCACAGAATCTACCTTGCCTGCAGTGGTATCCCCTGTTCCAGCAACGGTCCTCGCTGCTCCCTCCTTACCGGTCACAAGTCCGGCTACGGCCTCAGCCCCGCGACCCAGGAGAAAGAAGAGGAGGAGGAGAGCCCTCTGTCCTCTGTCTCAGTCTTCCCCTGGGTCTGTGTTGACTCCCCAACCCGCCGTTACTGCAAGCGCTGTTCCAGAGCCCGCTACTGCAAGCGCTGTTCCAGAGCCCGCTACTGCGAGCGCTGTTCCAGAGCCCGCTACTGCGAGCGCTGTTCCAGAGCCCGCTACTGCGAGCGCTGTTCCAGAGCCCGCTACTGCGAGCGCTGTTCCAGAGCCCGCTACTGCGAGCGCTGTTCCAGAGCCCGCTACTGCGAGCGCTGTTCCAGAGCCCGCTACTGCGAGCGCTGTTCCAGAGCCCGCTACTGCGAGCGCTGTTCCAGAGCCCGCTACTGCGAGCGCTGTTCCAGAGCCCGCTACTGCGAGCGCTGTTCCAGAGCCCGCTACTGCGAGCGCTGTTCCAGAGCCCGCTACTGCGAGCGCTGTTCCAGAGCCCGCTACTGCGAGCGCTGTTCCAGAGCCCGCTACTGCGAGCGCTGTTCCAGAGCCCGCTACTGCGAGCGCTGTTCCAGAGCCCGCTACTGCGAGCGCTGTTCCAGAGCCCGCTACTGCGAGCGCTGTTCCAGAGCCCGCTACTGCGAGCGCTGTTCCAGAGCCCGCTACTGCGAGCGCTGTTCCAGAGCCCGCTACTGCGAGCGCTGTTCCAGAGCCCGCTACTGCGAGCGCTGTTCCAGAGCCCGCTACTGCGAGCGCTGTTCCAGAGCCCGCTACTGCGAGCGCTGTTCCAGAGCCCGCTACTGCGAGCGCTGTTCCAGAGCCCGCTACTGCGAGCGCTGTTCCAGAGCCCGCTACTGCGAGCGCTGTTCCAGAGCCCGCTACTGCGAGTGCTGTTCCTCAGCCCACTGCCGTGAGTGCTGAGGAGAAAGCAGCAGCTGATTTTGCTGCCGAAGCTGTCTTGCGCTCTGTTTCGGCTCATCAAGAGATGCCTGTCCTCGTTGCTGCTGAAACATTTGCAGAATATCTAAAACGTCTTGTCCAGATTCTAGAAGCCCCTGTCATGTCTAGTCCTAAGTCCACTGAGTCTGTGAGCGCCGTACCCCAGTCAGCTGCCGTGAGCGCCGTACCCCAGTCAGCTGCCGTGTGCGCCGTTACAGAGACAGCCACAGACAACGCTGTTTCCAAGGCGGAGATGTGGAGCGTGGGATCTGAGTCAGATTCTGTGAGCTCCATTCCTCTCTCCGCGCCCCAGCCGCCTGCTACACCCCATGTCATGTGTCATGTTGTGTCCCCTGCTGTTCCCCCGGTCTGGTTTCCTGTTTCTTCGCCCTCTGTACCCCTGTGTGTTTCCCCGGTCACCCCTGTCACCACATCACCCCGGACTGTTTCTCCCAAGACTGTTCCTCATGTGTCCCCATCCATGTCTGCCCGGACCCCTCGCCGTCAGCCCTCGTCCTGTCCACCCAAGACCCCTAGTCCGCCTGTTCTCCCTGGACTGCCCCCCAAGGACTTTGTGTTTCCTCCACCTCCTCTGCCCTGTTTATTGTTTTTGATTTTGCACCCTAACCCTGTGATTGTTTTTTCATCTTTGCCATTAGTGTTATTCGTCATGTTTTGTTGGTTTGTGTCCTTGTCACAGTCTGTTATGTCTCGTGTTTAGTTTCCCTTAGGGAGCGTCTGGTAGCTGCTCCTTAAGGGAGGGGTTCTGTCATGATTCTGCCATCTTGTTCTTGATTTTCTCTTGTCTTGTGGCAGAATCATGACAGGCCCATGTTTTTATGTGCAGCACATGGCCATTTGTTTGGCCATGTGCTTGCGTTGTCTCGTCACGTTACCCCGCCCCCTTGTTACCCTTGTTGAGTCTTCATTATTACTTCACCAGTGTCACCTGTTATGTTATCATTAGTTCCCTATTTAATCCCCTTGTGTTTGCTGTCCTGTGCTGGTTCATTGTCAATCAATGTGAGATCTGTCCGTGAGTAAATCTGTTGAGAGTATTGTCTAAGTAGATGTTTGATCCTGTTACTGTTAGTCAAGTTTGTCTAGTGTTAGTCTAGTTTAGTCATCCCTCGTCTGTCTTGCCCTTGTTTTGCCCCCTCGTGGGTTTTGTTTTCTCTGTTTTGTCACAATAAACTGTGTCTGAGCATTCAGTCTGCTTTTGGGTTCGTCATCAGCCTCCTTCCACATGACAGCATCATTTCATTTACCTTGACAGAATTTTTTTCAAGAACAAATAATAATGTTATAGATATAAATTATTTTATGAAGTATTATATACAAGGTAACATTTGAGGTCAATAGTTTTTTTAAAACGTAATTAATACTTTTATTAATCCAGGACACATTCAATTGATAAAAACTGATGGTAAATATATTTAGGCTATAATGTTACGAAAGATTCTATTTCAAATAAATGCTGTTTTTTTTTACTTTCTATTCATCAAATAATCCTGACATATAAAATGTATCACAGTTTCCACAAAAATATGAACATTGATAATAATCAGAGATGTTTCTTGAGCAGCAAATCATTATATGTGACCCTGGATCACAAAACCAGTCACAGGTCGCACAGGGTATATTTGTGGCAATAGCCAACAATACATTGTATGGGTCAAAATTTTAGATTTTTAATCGACATTTTAACGATAAAATGTTAAAAATAAACATTTATTTTTGTGAGTGAATGCAGCAACATACCATTCATTTTGTGGTCCAGGGTTACATATTTGAATGATTTCTGAAGTATCATGTGACACTGAAGACTGGATTAAAGATGCTGAAAATTCAGCTTTGATCACAGGAATAAATTACAGTTTACTATATATTCACATAGAAAACAGATATTTTAAACTGTAATATTATTTCACTCTTCTCCTATTAAGGTACTCCGCTCTTGCTGCAGGGTCAGAATTTTTTTGCTTGGCAGTGGCATCTGGTAAAACAGATTAAACTAGTTTTAAATAAATAAATAGGCAATAATAAATACATTACTAATAAATGCATAATTACTAAACTGAAATTACATGCTCTTTTTTTGTGTGTGTGCATTTTTCTCATATTGTACAAAGAGTAAACATAAACTGTCTGAAATATCCCAAATTGCATAAAAATCTATTCCAAATGATAGTAAATTAAAGTACTTTTTGTATATAAACCGTCAATTGAATATAAAAACATAAAACTGCCAATCTAGGACAAATATCTATCATGGAAAACAGTCTGCAGTGGTCGGACCACATGATATTTGGTCGCACCACATGATATTTTCAAATTCAGTCAAAATTTACAGGCACAGAATTGGCCCCCTAAACAAAACAAGCTAGCTTCCCAAAAAAGGTCACTATGAAATTTATAATAAAACATATATATTTGTAGAAATAACTTTAATATAAACTTTTTTTTTTTGTCATCCAAATGTGGCAACTACACACCAACCATTACAAAGGTTTTTTTTTTTTTTTTTTTTTCAATTTGAGAGAATTACAAACCTGCTTGCTGCTTCCAAATTTAGAGTAATTTCAAAGGTGTTTTTCAAAACAGAAGTTATGGCCAGACAGTCACACCACATGATATTTTGACACTTTAAATAACAAAAAAAAAAGACAAATAACTAAAGGTTTTTGAAAAGTTAAAGTGAGTACATACATGGGACAGGTACTACAAATATACAGTATCTTTTTATGCATTTAAACCTGTTTTTACCTGAAAAAATGCAGAACATGCGGACAGAAAATGTAGGCGTCACATCATTGACCCATAAATAAAAAAGTAAGAAAAAGCCTAATAAGTTTAGTAACTAATATGTTATAATTTCTACATAATTAACTGTTTTTTTTTACACTCTGTTGCTTTTTACTGTTTTCAATTTATTAATCTGAATTTAGTGTAACTTTATCATTCATTCTATTTGCCATAGTTTAAAAATGGTCTTTCAACATGAATAAATTAACAAACACATACGTAATTTGACAACCATCCGTGTATATAATAAAAAAAATAAATCCATGTGTCAAATCCCTCTTCTACATAAAAATTATAACCCTAACCCTTTTCTTTAAACTTCACTTCATTTGTATCTCTCTCAAGTTGTCTGTTTAAAGACATGACTAAGACAGGTAAACCTGATTCATACTGGCATGACGTCATCTGCAAGTATGCCCAAGGGAAGTACCACTTCTCAACAGGCAAGAAGCCAGGGACGAAGAAGTGGAAGAAATATTTGGGAAATGTATCATTTGCAAATGTGGTTATCATAAGGTATGTGATGATAAATGTGATTATTTTACCTACGCTGATCATTACTTTTTTTTTTTTTTTTTTTACATAAATATATTTATATAAATATAAATATATATAAATATAAACTTAACTCACAGTAAAAAGATACATGCTCAAAGACCTGAAGGTGGGTGTTTTTACAATTATACTAAAAGGCATATTACTTACCTTAAAAAAAAATCTCTATCTGACGACAGATGGCATGTAGTAATTGTGTACAACAGGTTTTTCAGCAAAGTTTTGATTTTGATAATTTGCAGATTTTGAGACCTAGGGAAAACACTAATGATTGTTTTAAAGTCAGCAGAGCAGACAGTGTTAGGCATGCAGGCAGGACCACAGAGCAGTGTTCTTGATCCAGCCTCACAGAGCAGTGCAGTCTCAAGACCAACGAGCAGTGCAGGCTCAGGACCAGCGAGCAGTGCAGTCTCAAGACCAGCGAGCAGTGCAGTCTCAAGACCAGCGAGCAGTGCAGTCTCAAGACCAGCGAGCAGTGCAGTCTCAAGACCAGCGAGCAGTGCAGTCTCAAGACCAGCAAGCAGTGCAGGACCAGCGAGCAGTGCAGGGCCAGCGAGCAGTGCAATCTCAAGACCAGCGAGCAGTGCAATCTCAAGACCAGCTGTAACGACTCAGAGGGCAGAGACAGATCCATATGCAACATTTATTAAACAGAAAAGTCAGGCAAAAAGTAACTCAGGATGATAAGAATAATCAGAGGTAGGCTGAGACGTGGTCGGGGCTGGCAGCGAGCATACAGAATCCAGGGACAGGCTTGAAGTCAAGGCAGGCGGCAGAGAATCAGAATCCGGGACGGACAGGAGGTCGATAGGCAGGCTGCAGACAATCAGACAAGGTTAGTTCAGCGAGGGTCAGGGATAACAGGAACACTGATAGATAGGAGAAACACTCGGACATGCACACACTGAGAGGCAATACTTCGCAAAGAACGCTCTGTTAACGAGGCAGATAAAGGCTGGGCAATGAGATGATTCAGAACAGGTGAAGGTTAATCAGAGCGAAAATAAAGCATACTAAGTGGAAAGTACGCAAATCACTAGAATTCAGGAGAGGGTGATCGTGGCTGAGAAATGGAACCAGGGAGACTGGACGCCGTAACACCAGCGAACAGTGCAGTCTCAAGACCAGCGAGCAGTGCAGTCTCAAGACCAGCGAACAGTGCAGGTCCAGCGAGCAGTGCAGGCACAGGACCAGCGAGCAGTGCAGTCTCAAGACCAGAGAGCAGTGCAGGACCAGCGAGGAGTGCAGTCTCAAGACCAGCGAGCAGTGCAGGCTCAGGACCAGTGAGCAGTGCAGTCTCAAGACCAGCGAGCAGTGCAGGACCAGCGAGCAGTGCAGTTTCAAGACCAGCGAGCAGTGCAGGACCAGCGAGCAGTGCAGTCTCAAGACCAGCGAGCAGTGCAGGACCAGCGAGCAGTGCAGGACCAGCGAGCAGTGCAGTCTCAAGACCAGCGAGCAGTGCAGGACCAGCGAGCAGTGCAGGACCAGCGAGCAGTGCAGGACCAGCGAGCAGTGCAGTCTCAAGACCAGCGAGCAGTGCAGGACCAGCGAGCAGTGCAGTCTCAAGACCAGCGAGCAGTGCAGGACCAGCGAGGAGTACAGTCTCAAGACCAGCGAGCAGTGCAGGACCAGCGAGCAGTGCAGTTTCAAGACCAGCGAGCAGTGCAGGACCAGCGAGCAGTGCAAGTGTAACAGGTACAGAAAGTGTACTGTTAAATGTATGTATAGTTTATTAGAATTCTCACAAAATTGTTCGTTTACATGTACCTGATATGACTGCCGAAGTGAAATGAGTACCTTTCCCTTTAATTGATGTGATGTCATGAGTCAATATAATTTCCTGTTCTGTCCCCTCCTCTTCCTCTTTGCATTGGTAACGCACTGAGAGGTGAGTTTATTTTGGGCTACTGATAATCTTCTTTAATCCTAATTTTAATTGTTGCTTTTATGTCTATATTTTCACTTTAATTTATGTATATAATATTATTTTACCTGTCTGTGTGGTTATTTTTGTCATTTCATCCCGTTTAAAGTATATTTTTGTATCTGGGCCTAAAAGTAAAATGAGAGCACATGTGACAAGTGTACATCACATTTGTTTTATAGAGTTAACGAGGCCGATTTTCACAAAGAGGCTGATTACATTTTGTTTGTATATCAGGTATGTTTATTGTTCTGTGATTTATTCCTCTTTGCATTGGTAACGCACTGAGAGAGTTAACGAGGGCGATTTTCACAAAGAGGCTGATTACATTTTGTTTGTATATCATGAATAAAAGATCGGTGAAACTGCGAATGCTGTCTTGTTCTTCTCATACCAACCAAAACACAACGCATACAACAGACCAGTTACACTTGGTGCCGTGACCCGGATATGTCTATTGCTATGTCTTTTCAGTTTAAGCCAGCTGAGAAGTGGAGCGCCGCTGAGGTCCAGGAGCGCTTGGATAGTCATCAGAGGGAACTAAAGAGAGTCTCTTCAAGGATGCAGCGCACAATGTCCTTGTCAGCAAGCAATCAGTGCACTGTTATGGCAGGCCCCACTTCCATGCCCAGCTCTCCTCAGCAGCCAGTTTCCATGCACAGTTTTCCTCAGCAGCCAGTTACCATGCCCAGTTCTCCTCAGCAGCCAGTTTCCATGCCCAGTTCTCCTCAGCAGCCAGTTTCCATGCACAGTTTTCCTCAGCAGCCTGTTTCCATGCCCAGTACTCCTCAGCAGCCTGTTTCCATGCCAGCCCAGTCACTTACCCATGTAAGCCATCTTAATCCATATGCTGTTCCGTTCTCTCCAGATACCAGCCTTCAGCACATCGTTGGCATGATGGATAGAGTCCTGTCATTGTGCACTGCCTCTTTAACTTCTTCCAGTCAGGCTCACCCGATTAAAACTCCAGATTTCAAAGCCAACTTAAGCACTGCATGTAGGGTCTGTAGATCCAAGGAACACACGACGTATGAACATTGTAGACGTCAAAGGCTATGTCGTCACTGTCTCAAGCCCGGCCACTTTAAGAATGACTGTCCTAAGGCTGCATGCCCTGCGGCTCCCTCTGATACTGCTCAGTTAAACTAAAGAGCCCATGCGACGAGAGGGGTAGCATGGGCAGTTTTCATAAAACCTCCCTCACAGAAGATGTGCAAAATGTTTTTGTTAACAGCTGCAAACTATTGCCAGAAGACAAAAACGTGTTATATGTGGGGTCTCAAAGAGTTGATGGGGCGAGTGAGTTGTTTTATGCTCCTGTGACGGTTAGTGGACGTTACACATTAAAGGGGTTACTGGATTCTGGTAGTATGGCCTGCACGCTTAGTGAAGAGGGTGAGTCCAAGCTGCAAGTTGATTGTCTTCTTCCACCACCTCAAGTGATTGCAAGTAATGTGGTCCTGGTTGGCTGTGGCGGCCTAACGATTCAGCCAAAGTGTACAGATTGGAGATCTGTACACTTTGGAGATTGAAGTCTATGGATTCAAGTTTGTTGTTCCTACTCTTGTGGTGCCAGGACAAAGGGATGAGTTCATAATTGGAAGTAATGTGATCAAATGTGTTGTGCAGAAGATGAAATCGCATGACAAGTACTGGGAGCTTCTTCCTGCAATAACAATAATCCTGAGTGTGAGCAATTCCTTGAGCTTCTGAGTTGTATTTCTCGATGGTCTGGGCCTCAACAGCCTGATAAACTTGGAACTGTGAAACTCTGTCAGGCAGTCACTCTACTTCCCAAATGTGAGCATCTTGTTTGGGGCAAATTGCCCGCTAATGTGCCTGTTTCTCCAGGAAGTACTATAATTGTTGAGCCAACCACTGCACGTTCAGCGCCTAGAAACATCCTTGTTGGACGAGCAGTAACACCAATGTGGGGCAATCGTTGGGTGCCAATGAAGATACTTAACCCTAATTCTACCTTAGTTTCCTCTTGTCTAGCTGTGGAGGATCTCACAGTCATTCAGGGCTTAAGTACAACCCATTGTCACGTTTCTGAGTCAATACCCCTTAAAACTGCTTCATCCTCTGATCTTGCACGATTGCTGGGAGACTGTGGTCTGAAAGATATTGACATTGATGGATGTGAGGTTTCTGAGGTCTGGAAGAGGAAATTGACGGATCTTCTTGTGTCCTACCAGGATGTTTTCTCGAAGGATAAGCTGGATTGTGGAGAAACAAAGGATTTTGTGCACAGGATCCATCTTTATAATGAACGCCCATTCCGTCTGCCCTATCGCCGCATCCCACCTGCCCACTATCAAAAATTGAGAGAAGTGTTGTCAGAGATGGAGGAGAAAAACATAATCAGCAAGTCTGTCAGTGAATATGCGTCACCCTTAGTGATGGTCTGGAAAAAAGACGGTAATTTGAGGGTCTGCACTGATTTTCGTTGGCTGAATGCTAAAACCTTCAAGGACGCCCATCCTCTGCCCCATCAAGCTGACTGTCTCGCAGCCTTGGGTGGTAATGCCCTTTTCAGCACCATGGACTTAACTTCAGGATTTTACAACATACCACTCCATGAGTCTGACCGAAGATACACTGCCTTCACAACACCAATGGGCTTGTATGAGTATAATCGTCTCCCTCAAGGTCTTTGCAATAGCCCAGCTTCCTTCATGTGCATGATGCTCAGCATTTTCGGAGACCTTAACTTTTCCAGTCTGCTCTGTTATCTGGATGACTTGTTGGTCTTTGCTCCTTCTGAAGAGGAGGCATTGAAGCGGCTGGAGATTGTGTTTTCTCGATTGAGAACCAGCAACCTGAAGCTAGCACCTAAAAAGTGTCACTTTCTGAGAAAATCCATAAAGTTCCTGGGCCATGTGATAGATGGTACTGGTGTTTCAGTTGATGAGGAGAAAGTTAAAGTCATCTCTGCTTTTCAGAAGGAGGACTTAATGAAGGAAAACAAAATCACACCTTCACAAAAAAAGATCAGATCGTTTCTCGGCATGGTCCTGTACTACCAATCCTTCATTCCAAGTTGCTCACGCATTGCCAGACCCTTATTCAACTTATCAGCTGGCCAGAAACGCTCAGTGAAAGCTGCTGGTAGTCACAAGAAAGCAGGAACTTTTCGGGAGTTGACACCCCAGGACTGGACCCCTGACTGTGATGTGGCATTTGAAGAGCTAAAAAGGGCCCTTGTTGACAGTGTGGTGCTGGCTCATCCTGATTTTGAGCGTCCTTTTCTTCTCTGTACTGACGCCTCACTGGATGGCATAGGTGCAGTACTCTCTCAGATCCCTGCTGGTGAGGACAAGGCAAGACCAATAGCGTTTGCTAGCAAGGCTTTGAGCCGCAGTCAAACAAAATATCCTGCACATAGACTGGAATTCTTGGCTCTGAAGTGGGCGGTGTGCGACACGTTCAGTCACTGGCTTAAGGGCCATGAGTTTACAGTGTGGACGGATAATAATCCGCTGACATACATTATGACCAAGCCGAAGTTGGATGCATGTGAGCAGCGCTGGGTCTCGAAACTTGCTCCATATTCTTTTGAGATCAAATACGTTCCTGGAAAACTCAACGTTGTGGCGGATGCGCTCAGTAGGAATCCATTTGTCAGGCCAGTGAGTCAGCGGCTTTTGTCCGAGCCTTATTCTGAACTGTTGCGACAAGTACACGGTGTAGAGGATGGAAATGTGCAAGAGGTGTTCCGTCTTACCTGCCAACCGCAAACATTAGGGACAGGATCACTTGATGCTGGGCTGGATACATCAATGTCCGCTGATGACGTGTCTTCCATTTTGTCCTCCTGTGATGAATGGGAAACAGGAACTGAATGTAGGGCAACATCATTTGCTGAACATCTGAACTCTTTAATAAGTGGAGACGAGGAAGTGTTTAATTCTCTTTCACTGATAGACATACAAGATCACCAGCACAAAGACCCTGTCATTGCTAGAGTGTCTTATTATGTCGGCAGGAAATGCAGACCATCAAGACGTGAACGTGCCAATGATAACCAGCGTGTGCTGAGAATTCTGAAGCAGTGGGACAAACTTTGTTTGCTTAATGGCAGAGGTGGAAAGAGTAATAAAATATTCTACTCAAGTAAAAGTACTATTACTACAATTTTTTTTTACTTAAGTACAAGTAAAAGTACCGGTCGAAAAATCTACTCAAGTAAAAGTAAAAAGTAACTCATTTAAAATTTACTCAGAGTAAAAGTTACTGAGTTACCTTTTTAACAGCGGGGGTGGGTTGGGGAGTCCCCCGAGTAGGGTTGTAATGGTATGAGATTTTCACAGCATGATAACCGACTATTAAATATAAAAACTGTATTATTAAATTATGGTTATTATTATCATCAGTTAAAATGACAGTTAAATGGATGAAAACAGTTTTTTTTTGGAAACATTTGTTTGTTTTGTTTATTAAAATTTCAATAAAACATGTCTAATCAACTAATTTCAATAATTGATTATGAATTAGATTACAGGAGTAACTACTACTCCTTTCAAATTCATTAATTTTTGATTGATTCACTTCCGTTGCAAAGATCATTAGTTATTAACTTAGGGGCCGCTAACACGACACCGCTTTAACAGAAAACAGAAAACTTTAATGTGTTCTGGCCGTTCATTTGCACGACAACAGTGTTTGGAGCTCAAGAAAGAATGTAAACCTTGAAATAGGTTCCAAGGTGCAAGCTTTGAAATTTTTTGAAAAACGCTATAATCTCTGTCTAAACTTCAAAAAGGTGAATCTGTGAAAACGCTGACGGCGTGCACATGCGTATTACATGTTTAATCTATAGGTAGGCTATGTGCATTTGAATGTGTGCATGCGAGTAGTCTTTCTTTACAAATTGACCTCACCAAATTACTTGTCTGGCCTGCATAATACAAAACAAAAATGTCGCTTCCGTGTATCCATGCGAACTGGAATCATTTAGACAATGTTTTATCTGTACAGAGGTGAAGGAAGCCTCTGATATTAATAAACACCCTGACGCTTCCTAGCTTGATAATGGCTGTGGATTGCAACCATCAGTTTGAAGCTCGTAAAAGTGCATCCATCCATCATAAAAGGGCATCTATCCATCCATCCATCCATCATAAAAGTGATCCGCAACGGGGGGGTTAATAAAGGCCTTCTGAAACAAAACGTTGAGTTTGTGAAGAAAGATATTCATATTTAAAAATTTCTAAAGTAAAATAACTAGCTTCCGGCCAAACGAACATATGGATTCGACTTAAATCTAAAGCGCAACTTATGCGAGTAATGCGACATACTGCTGATATTTACGCTACGCCAGGACGCACTACACTACTTCTGATGTCATGAGTTGCATAAGTTGCGTTTTAGGTGTAAGTAGACTGTGTATGGCGTACTTTTTTGAGCTTTAAACTGATGGTTGCAATCCACTGCCATTATTAAGCTCAGAATAATCAGAGTGTTTATTAATATAACTCCGATTGTATTCGTCTGAAAGAATAAAGTCATATAGCCTACACCTAGGATGGTTTCAGGGCTGATAAATCATGGGGTAATTTTCATTTTAATGTGAACTACTCATTTAACAACTTATTTTTTATCATTAATAATTTATTAAAATGTTCAAAAACAAAAGACTTCTATGAAATGTATTTCATTCATAAAAATCCTTTTTTCTTTTTATGATTTAAAACAAATATATTATCCAAATCGGTGGTAATCAAATAAAAGTTTAACATATTTTTTAATCCTTTTATTTTTTGGCAAAGTGCTGCAAAACAGATTTACTCAATTAAACCATGGACAAAAAAAAATCCTTAAGTAATGTTTAAATAAATTGTATTATTATTGTTGATGTTAAAATTATTATGAGAAGTACATTCTATTGTAGGCCCACAATAGTTATATATTTATGTCATCATTTCTTCCAACGTTAGTTAAACCAAACTTATTTTGATGGGTTGTAGTGAAGTCCTGTTTCAGAGTGTATTTGACAAGGTTTTTCTCAAATAAAATGATGAAAATGCTCACTGGGCGTTCTCTCAGAGCAGCTCTGGAGATGTTCATGTTTTCATGTCCTCGTATTGTTTGTGAGATGCTGAAAACACCATTAGCGCGTCGCGTAGGCCTACTTGAGTATGTAGTAGACGAAACGGCTCGTCTCATTCGCACTGATTCACACAGACACGCAGATTATACATTTATATAGCAGTCTCTTGTGCTTTAATATATAGCCTACAGACCATGTCGCAATTTGATTTATTGTGCAGGTTTACATGTGTTTTACGTGACATCTGCGTACTGTAAATTCCATTTTCATGATAATGAAACTCCGGGATTCCCTCTGCATCACAGAAATCATTCGGCCTTAAATTATAAACGGGACATATCATAATCTGCACGGAGGGATGGTGTTCCCGAACATGTTCTATGTGTTTCCTCCTTTTGCAGCCAATTTGCGTCCACAATTTTTGCAAAATAAATATGCCTGAGCCTCGAGGATAACCACGCGTTCGTTTTTCTATATCCAAAGTATCCACATACTTACCAAGGGTTCGCCTGGTAAGTGTGTGTGTGTGTTGTGGTTTTTGCGTGTCTGTTCTCCCGCCCTTCAATCAATCAATGCTGCAGTTTCCGGAGCGCGATGTTTTTTAGTAGGCTATTTCATTATTTTAATGTTTTTTTTTTTTTTTTACTCAGTAACGAATATGATTTAAAATGTAGCGAATTACAATACTTTAAACAGCGTCGGCGCTGTGGTGGGGCATTCGAGGGCCGTGCCCCCCCTAGCGGTTATTGATGCCCCTCCTACCCATACCTGTCAACCCTCCAGTTTTTCCCGGGATTCTCCCGTATTTTACCTTACTATCCCGCTATCATCCCGTTTAAATATTTCCCCGAATTTATCCCGTATTTTTAATCTTTCTATAAAAATATTTTTAAAAAATCCCACTGGGCGCAAACCAGTTAAGCAGAAATCCCGCCCTGCAGCTTATTTCATTGGTTAAGGTTACAATGACGGGTAGTTTTAGGGATCAGTGTTTGGTGTATTCAAACAGCAGTTTGTTTGACAGGCGATCTGACCAATCATAGTAGATTAACATGAGGATTTGAACTTGAAAAACGGAGGGTAGGCAACAAACGTCTTTCCATGGTCAAAACAACATTCCTTTTTATATTCATTCATGTTTATTTGATGCTATAAATATAAATTAACTATAAGGTAGAGATGGTTGGTTCACGAGCAGCTTTAACTGAGGCTCTACAGCGATCTGTCCGACACATTCAAGAGCCACAAAACGGTATTGTTTACTTTTCTTTAAAAAATTACCAAATTTGAAAGTTGAAGTGTTTGAAATTACCAAATGAGACTTTGTTTCATATCAAAAGCTGGTCTGTCTTGTCTGCCAGCGAGTTGTTAACGTTAATGTCCTCTGAAGTAGTTTGGGGAATAAAAAAATTTGCACGAAGAAGAACAGCAGAGATGGTATTGGAGACTATGTATGTAATGTAGTATGTATGTAATACAGAGATTATGTATTTATTTATGTTAATATCTGCGCAATTAATGTGTAGTAATATCTGCATTTGTGTATACTTGGCTGCCTGTAAGAAGATATGTAAGGGATCATGTAGAGCGAGGCGGTTGTATTACATGGCTACCAACAAAATAAATCAATAATTTGACACAAAATATTGATTTAAAAAGGAGTTTATTTATTTAAAAACTATTGTATTGCTTCCGCTAAAGAAAATAATCCATTCCGTCTCTACGGTTAAGTCCTGCGTCCATAGCAACGCTCTGTTTTTCATGGCAATGGTGTGTTAACGTTATACTTAGCAGCGGCTGTTATCAAGAAATAACAGACCGCGTTATATATTAGAATTCAACCAAGCCATGTAATTGTAATAATAATAATAATAATTATAATAAACGTGTTTAGATTTATATAGCATTTGTGCTGTGTTGGACTATGATGTCGCCACTGCGTCAAAATATTTGTCAAACGTCAGTGCCCCCCCGCCGATGACCCAATGCCCCTCCAGTAGATCTGCCCTGGCGCCGACTCTGACTTTAAACAAAACATACTTAAGTAAAAGTAAAATTACAGATTTTAAAAACTACTTAAAAAAGTAGAAATACACAAAAAAACTACTCAATTACAGTAACGCGAGTAAATGTAATTCGTTACTTTCCACCTCTGCTTAATGGGATCCTGTACAGAGCTATTAAAGACCCGCTCACCAAGCACAAAAAGTTCCAACTCGTTTTACCTGACTCCTTGAAGTCTGAGGCACTTTCGGGTGTACACGACCTGGCTGGTCATCAAGGGCAGCCCTGCACTCTGTCTTTGACCCGTCAGAGGTTTTTCTGGCTTGACATGGAGCGTGATGTGCGGGATTATGTGAAAAAGTGTCCCAGGTGTGTCCTCAGCAAAACTCCAGAGCCTGCAGCGAGAGCCACTTTGGAGAGTATTAAGACCACAGCCCCACTGGAGCTCGTTTGCATCGACTTCTGGTCTGCTGAAGATCAGAATAACAAATCTGTGGATGTTTTAGTGGTCACGGATCACTTCACAAAGCTGGCACATACATTCCCGTGTCAAGACCAGACAGCAAAAAGAGTTGCGAAGAAACTCTGGGACAGCTTCTTCTGCGTCTATGGATTTCCCCAACGCATCCATTCTGATCAGGGAGCTACCTTTGAGAGTGAGTTGATTGCTGAGCTACTTGAACTGGCTGGAGTAGACAAGTCGAGAACAACCCCTTATCACCCAATGGGGAATGGCGGTACCGAACGTTTCAACAGGACATTAGGAAATATGCTGAGGTCTCTTCCACCTAGGCCTAAGCAGAGGTGGCCACAGTTGATACAGACCATGACATTTGTGTACAACTGCACAGCACATGAAACAACAGGTTTTGCCCCTTTTTACCTAATGTTCGGAAGGGTACCAAGGTTGCCAGTCGACCTCATATTCCGTAGTGTCCTGCAAGACAAGGCAATCTGTGACTATGACAAGTATGTCAAATCTCTTGCCAGCGACCTCCAGTCTGCCATGATGTTAGCACAGAAAAACACTGTTGTGGAACAAAAACACCAGTCCAGCCAGTACAACAAAAGATCTAAAGGCCTACCTCTAGCCTTTGGTGATCAAGTGCTTGTGGCTAACAAAGGCTGTAGAGGAAAACGAAAACTTGCTGACAAATGGGAGCCAGTCATGTACACTGTTATTGCCTTAAAACCTTCCATACATGTCTATAAGATCTGTGACAGAGCTGGTTATGTGAGAATAGTGCATTGGAATCTTCTTCTTCAAGTGAACTTCCTTCCTCTGCTTGAACCAGAAATGGCTAGTACTGATCGTGAGGTTGCTGACGTACTTGCCTGTAGTGTACCTTCACGGATGTCTGTGGCACGCAGTGGTGGTCTAACCGAGCAAACACGCAGTGGTGAGTCCTTCTACGATGCCGAGATTGAGTCTGCTGGGAACGCAGATGATGGGCAGAATGAGGCTGAGGAACTCTCACATGCAGAATCTATGTCGAACATCTCCATTGTTGCTACTTGTGGTGATATCCACACTTCTTCATGGGTGCATTCTCAGTTGTCAAATCAAAAGGAGCCAAATGCACAAGTTGCTGTGTCAGTGACTGATGATGATACTGTGGCTGTGGCTGGTGCTATCCACTCTCCCCAAATTCCTGTCTCTGCCAGTGAACCCTTTAGGCAAGATCCTGTAGCTGATTTAAATACAGATGATCGTTACACTACCAGGCTTGATAGAGTAATTAAGCCTGTTCGTAGGCTGATTGAGTCAATGGTTCAACTCGAAACCTTACTTGGTATGGAGTCTGTATCTCCTGTTATTCATGTTTAGATCTGTTTTTTTTTCTTCTTTCTTCTTCTTACCGCTGTCTCTGGTAATATAATATTTTCTAATGCCTATTGGTTCTGTTTAGGTACCTGGTCTGAGATTTTTTTTCAAAGTGTAATGGGCACTTTGGTAATGCCAACAAAATGTGTAGAAGTTTGGCCAACTTTCTTCATATTTGTATCCCTTTCATTTGGGTAGCTTTTTACGCTGTGTCTTCACTGTTTTTTTAAGTGTGGACCATGTAATTCTAGTGACCAGTGTTTTTTTTTTTTTGTTACACTCTGGAAATTTTGTGTAAATTCTGAGGGGTGAGTGTAACAGGTACAGAAAGTGTACTGTTAAATGTATGTATAGATTATTAGAATTCTCACAAAATTGTTCGTTTACATGTACCTGATATGACTGCCGAAGTTAAATGAGTACCTTTCCCTTTAATTGATTTGATGTCATGAGTCAATATAATTTCCTGTTCTGTCCCCTCCTCTTCCTCTTTGCATTGGTAACGCACTGAGAGGTGAGGTTATTTTGGGCTCCTGATAATCTTCTTTAATCCTAATTTTAATTGTTGCTTTTATGTCTATATTTTCACTTTAATTTATGTATATAATATTATTTTACCTGTCTGTGTGGTTATTTTTGTCATTTCATCCCGTTTAAAGTATATTTTTGCATCTGGGCCTAAAAGTGAAATGAGAGCACATGTGACAAGTGTACATCACATTTGTTTTATAGAGTTAACGAGGCCAATTTTCACAAAGAGGCTGATTACATTTTGTTTGTATATCAGGTATGTTTATTGTTCTGTGATTTTTTCCTCTTTGCATTGGTAACGCACTGAGAGAGTTAACGAGGGCGATTTTCACAAAGAGGCTGATTACATTTTGTTTGTATATCAGGAATAAAAGATCGGTGAAACTGCGAATGCTGTCTTGTTCTTCTCATACCAACCAAAACACAACGCAGACAACAGACCAGTTACACTGGACCAGCGAGCAGTGCAGGCACAGGACCAGTGAGCAGTGCAGGTCCAGCGAGCAGTGCAGTCTCAAGACCAGCGAGCAGTGCAGGACCAGCGAGCAGTGCAGGCACAGGACCAGTGAGCAGTGCCGTCTCAAGACCAGAGAGCAGTGCAGGTGCAAGCAGTGAAAGGAGTACTTCAATTAAGTGTGGTCTTTGTAGTGAAGTCGTTGATGTTGAGTGTTTCACTGAACATCTGCCGGACTACGATGTCCAAGAATGGTGTGACCAGTGTGGTGCAAAAGTCTGGGGTGCGGTTGGACTTCTTCACCACATTGAAAGTCATCATCATTTGACTAGTCTTGCAGGCAGAGAATCTGTGGATCCACTAACATCTTCTCCAACGACATAATTTATGCAATCACCCGCATGCATTGAAGAGCAGCAAGGCGCCCCACAAACTGCACCTCAAACACCATCCCTGGACGTTAACCTGAGGCCTCCAGAAGTGAATTGGGTGAGTTTTCTCCCCAAACACTTTTGTCGGGTTATTAAGCCAGCAGACCAGAAGTTGATAGCGCAGTGTCTAATATGACAGCACAGGAAGACTAAAACAGCAGTTTTCTCAAAACTGGTTTCATCCACCAAGTCCCAGTAAGCCTACTACTTCACCTCCTGATCCTTACAGCTACTTCAGACAGCGGATGTTTCTGTGGGCCCCAATGAAAATGTGGGGTATTCCTCTGAAGTGCACACAGTGCAATAGAAAGATGCACAATTCAGGAATATACACTAAAGTGAGGGAAGTCATTGATGTTGATTCTAGATATTACCTGGCTGGAGTAGACTACCCTCGCTGCAGCAAGTGTATGATTCCTGTCTGCCCTTGGAGTTCAGAGATCCTCAAACAACTGGATTCCTCCAACAGAAACAAATTCCCCGCTGTTCTCACCACTCAGCTTGCACTTGACAGGAAGTGTGTGACTTTGTTGAAGCCTAGAACTGCAGGGAACAGCTCCAGTTTCTTGCAGCAGGAGCTTGAAGAAGTTCACAGCGAGGAGTGGGCAAGACGGACCATAGATTATCTAACAGACTGTGAATTACACAAAAAGAGATGTGCCTTGACACAAGCTGAGGTAGTTTATCAGCAACCACTGCCTTTTTGCCCCCTACCTCTGGCACAGTGGTTTGAGACGGTTCATGCCAATGAGATCCTGAGTCACCTTGATGAGCTGAAGGGTGCCGTAACCTCAACATATGGTAGCATCCTGAAGCTTGATTCTACCAAGAAGGTAAATGTATATAAAAAGAGGCAAATGCATTTTAACTTCAACTTGATGTTCAGTGATTTTACCTGATTGTAATGTTTGTGTATTTATATAGATAACTAAAAAGCTTGCTGGTGGCATTGCGGACACTGCTACATGGATGACCAATGTTGGTAATGAGTTTGGCCAAGTCCTGAACTGTGTCCTAACTCCTAACCGCTGGTGAGGGAGCTGGCATAGATGACTTGTGTCAGGGCTTCGTAAAGCGATAGAAGGATGCTAGGGAGCCAGAGCCAGCTGTGATTTACGTTGACAGGGACTGCTGCAGCAAGACAGGTTGGTTCTAAAATTAAAATGAGTGAAAAATACAATTATAATATATTATTAAGTGTGCTTGCTGAAAGCAGCACACTTATTGTTCTTCTTAAGTTTTCTTATTATTAAGTGTGCTTGCTGAAAGCAGCACACTTATTGTTCTTCTTAAGTTTTCTTCTTCTAATTAAGTGTGCTTGCTGAAAGCAGCACACTTATTGTTCTTCTTAAGTTTTCTTATTATTATTATTATTAAGTGTGCTTGCTGAAAGCGCACACTTATTGTTCTTCTTAAGTTTTCTTATTATTATTATTATTATTATTATTATTATTATTATTATTATTCCCGGGAGAAAAATTTTGGCCAGCTCCTGCGCCTAGGCCCTTTGAGACAGAGACACCGTTCCAACTTTAAAACGTTCGGTCAGTACCGGTGTAAGTTGCTCGCGAAGATGACATCACAAGTCCATGTCGTTTGTCCGCCATAGTGGATTGAACAGGAAGCGAAACTAAAGTTTCACAGGTCACAAATTTGGTCCGAACTTCACGAAACTGGACGTACGTGATCCTTGGACCAAGCCTCACATAAGTTACTAGAAGGATTTTTGATTTTCGGAAGCGTTTGCCCGTCACAGCCAAACGAAATCGGCGGCGTAGTCGCCAAAACAGGAAGTAGTTCATATCTCAGGAACGCTGTCACGTATCGAAACCAAACTTTGTACATTAACTCGATACTCCAATGTGAGGATGTACAAGATAAAAAAAAAAAAAAAAAAATTACAAAATTTTACATTATTTGGCAACCCCCCCCCCCCCCCCAGTTTTTTGGCCAGCTCCTGCGCCTAGGCCCTTTGAGACAGAGACACCATTCCAACTTTAAAACGTCCGGTCAGCACTGGTGTAAGTTGCTCGCGAAGATGACATCACAAGTCCATGTCGTTTGTCCGCCATATTGGATTGAACAGAAAGCAAAACTAAAGTTTCACAGGTCACAAATTTGGTGCGAACTTCACGAAACTAGACGTACACGATCCTTGGACAAAGCCTCATCAAAGTTACTAGAAGGATTTTTGATTTTCGGAAGCGTTTGCCCGTCACAGCCAAACGAAATCAGCGGCGTAGTCGCCAAACAGGAAGTCGTCCATATCTAAGGAACTCTGTCACGTATTAAAACCAAACTTTATACATGAACTCGGGACTCCAATGTGAGGAAGCACAAGATCTGAATTTTTTTTTATTTTTTTTTTATTTCAGGCTAATAGACAAACCCATTTACCTATGTCTATGCAAGTGTTTCACCTTTTGATGTTAATGCATTTATTTAGACAGTAGGTGGCACTTTTGTATTACATTTCACAGAGCAGCCAAGTCAGTGTATATAGACTGCATTCGTTTTTACCAGGTTTGTCTTAATAAATGCAGGCATGAATTTCGTTTTTTGCATTGGTCTATTTTAATCATCTTCATTTATTAATATATACAGATTTGTATGCATGAATTGTGCATTTCCAATCCTCAAAGCAGTTAATAAAAAAAAAAAAACTTTATACAAAATACATCATGCTCTTCTTCGATAACCGAACAAACAATTCATTGTCTGTGGCTGTGTTTGTGCGCGCGGGAAATATGCTGGGCATAACAATAGAAAACAAGGAGAAACGCGCAGTCACATGCTCAAACAATCAACAACGTCGCTCTAGAGGTGCGTTGTGGACTGCGAAGTGGACTTCACAGGGTATTCCGCCATCTTAAGTTAGAGTCTAATCCGAAGGGAGCGAACATGTTCAGTTCGAAGGGCACTGCGCATGGCATAGGGAATAAGGGAACATCGATACATCACTTCACAGGAAGTGGAGAGCGATGATCACACACCCAACTGTCATTTCGCGCATCAGGTCATCACCAGTCAGAACGGTCATAATAACTAACGATGGAGGAGTTTACGTATGTGTGTAAGTAATACATTTCGCCATTGTTATACAAATGACAGTATTTTTAACGGTTATTGTTGTGAATATTACATATACTATTTTTGATGATTATAATTTACCTCAGTGAATGCAGCCAGCTTAGCTAGTTTGTGAAGTAAAGTGATTTTATTTTAGGTAGTTGTAAAATAGTGCAATATAATTGTAAATATATAATATAATAATTAAAATTAAAATATGAATGTAGTCCTATATATATTTGTTATATCATAATTGCGCGACTCCGTCGTTGACTTTCTTTGATGACATTTGCTGGGTGTTTCTAATGAGCGGTTATTGTCAGTGAAGTCCACTTCAACTGATATACCGTGCTCAGGGAGTAGGGGAGCAGTGAACACTGCATATGGACCCTGTCGAATGGAACGCACATTAGATGTGTAAAAACAAGTGGAAAGCGCGAGCGCGCCGCTGTCTCCTTTCGCTTGTTCTCCTGTGGCGTCTGTCGTTGCTATGCAACCATGAACTGCGCTCTCCATGATGACAAGAGCTGTGTCTGAAATCGCTCCCTATCCACTATATAGTGCACTATTTAGGGTGTCGGCCATTTTGTAGTGGTGTCCGAATTTTGAGTGAACGACATCATTCCCTACATTCTTCACTACTTTTATCCACAATCCTCTCTGAATTCGAGTGTACATACGATGTACACTTGCTGAGAAACTATTTCCCACAATCCATCACGATAAGGCGATTGAGCGCGAATGAAAAATAAACTAAAATGTCACCATGGCAACGGTGCACCCGAGTTAGAAAACAATCATTTATAAGACCAGACGCCTGGTTATTTATTTATACATACCGTTATGTCTATATTTGAAAAATCAAATGTGTTGTGTAGTGTTTTGTTCTCTTTTATTTTCACATATAAATTAAAAAAGTAAATAAATATGACAAGCAAGTGTTTTTATTACCTTTTTTTTTATCAAATAACGCAATAAACGTGAAAAATACATACATACAATGGTTACATACAATTCACACAGCCAAAAAAAGGAAATATTAAAGATGGGTAGGTAATGTTTATGACAAATTGTCCGAGCTCTCTGGCGCGTGATAATTATGTCAGCGTCCAAATTCTTTGCTGATGTAGTGCACTCAACTGCCATTCACTATGTAGGGATTAGTGAATGAGTGAGCGGTTTCAGACACAGCTAAGGAAGTATCAGCAAAAGATTACTAGATTTCTAGCCCTTGCATTAGCTTTACTACTAGATATATTTATGGAGATGAAAAATAATAAGGCGCCCTGTACAGCTATGATCAGCTTTTCGGCCGAGCATTCAATGTTGTTACGCTGCAAGCTGATGGTTCGTTGCTGCCGCGCTCTATCACACGCACACCATAAAGAGCAAATTGTTTTTTAATGTTTCAATTTCGTGATTAAAATGACATAATTAGGAAGCGGATAATTTCTTCATAAACAACTCATTATGACTCAATGTTAGAATGCTGCACCTACACTCGATAGTGTGAATAAGATCAGCGCAACGCAGACCACTGCATTGACAGGGTAAAACATATGATCTGTCTACGGCCAGGGCTCAGCGGAAGACAGAAAATGCCGGTCCAGCGCTGATTGAGGAATTAAATTAAAAAATAAAAGGCAGTTTTACATCTTTTTTCTCGCATTCTCGCATTTTTTCTTGCATCTCACATCTATCCACTACCTGCTAACGTTAGTGCACTGCACCCGAGCAAGCACACTTTGCAGTTCCTCCGGAAATGCATTTTTCTAGTTATTATTATTATTATTCCCGGGAGAAAAATTTTGGCCAGCTCCTGCGCCTAGGCCCTTTGAGACAGAGACACCGTTCCAACTTTAAAACGTTCGGTCAGTACCGGTTTAAGTTGCTCGCGAAGATGACATCACGAGTCCATGTCGTTTGTCCGCCACACTGGATTGAACAGAAAGCGAAACTAAATTTTCACAGGTCACAAATTTAGTCCGAACTTCATGAAACTGGACGTGCATGATCCTTGGACCAAGCCTCACAAAAGTTACTAGAAGGATTTTTGATTTTCGGAAGCGTTTGCCCGTCACAGCCAAACGAAATCAGCGGTGTAGTCGCCAAAACAGGAAGTAGTTCATATTTCAGGAACTCTATCACGTATCGAAACCAAACTTTGTACATTAACTCAAGACTCCAATGTGAGGATGTACAAGATGAAAAAAAAAAAAATCCAAAATTGTACATAATTTGGCAACCGCCCCCCCCCCAGCTATTTGGTCAGCTCCTGCGCCTAGGCCCTTTGAGACAGAGACACCGTTCCAACTTTAAAACGTCCGGTCAGTACCGGTGTAAGTTGCTCGCGAAGATGACATCACGAGTTCATGTCGTTTGTCCGCAATATTGGATTGAACAGAAAGCTAAACTAAAGTTTCACAGGTCACAAATTTGGTCCGAACTTCACGAAACTGGACGTACATGATCCTTGGACCAAGCCTCACAAAAGTTACTAGAAGGATTTTTGATTTTCGGAAGCGTTTGCCCGTCACAGCCAAACGAAATCAGCGGCGTAGTCGCCAAACAGGAAGTCGTCCATATCTCAGGAACTCTGTCACGTATCGAAACCAAACTTTATACATGAACTCGGGACTCCAATGTGAGGAAGCACAAGATCTGATTTATTTTTTATTTTTTTTTTATTTCAGGCTAATAGACAAACCCATTTACCTATGTCTATGCAAGAGTTTCACCTTTTAATGTTAATGCATTTAGACAGTAGGTGGCACTGTTGTATTACATTTCACAGAGCAGCCAAGTCAGTGTGTAGACTGCATTCGTTTTTACCAGGTTTGTCTTAAATGCAGGCATGAATTTCGTTTTTTGCATTGGTCTATTTTAATCATCTTCATTTATTAATATATACAGATTTGTATGCATGAATTGTGCATTTCCAATCCTCAAAGCAGTGAATAATAAAAAAAATAAGATAAAAAAAAACTTTATACAAAATACATCATGCTCTTCTTCGATAACCGAACAAACAATTCATTGTCTGTGGCTGTGTTTGTGCGTACGGGAAATATGCTGCGCATAACAAAAGAAAACAAGGAGAAACGCACAGTCACATGCTCAAACAATCAACAACGTCGCTCTAGAGGTGCGTTGTGGACTGCGAAGTGGACTTCACAGGGTTTTCCGCCATCTTTAGTGAGATTCTAATCCGAAGGGAGCGAACATGTTCAGTTCGAAGGGCACTGCGCACGGCATAGGGAATAAGGGAACATCGATACATCACTTCACAGGAAGTGGAGAGCGATGATCACACACCCAACTGTCATTTCGCGCATCACGTCATCACCAGTCAGAACGGTCATAACGATGGAGGAGTTTACGTATGTGTGTAAGTAATACATTTCGCCATTGTTATACAAATGACAGTATTTTTAACGGTTATTCTTGTGAATATCACATATACTATTTTTGATGATTATAATTTACCTCAGTGAATGCAGCCAGCTTAGCTAGTTTGTGAGGTAAAGTGATTTTATTTTAGGTAGTTGTAAAATAGTGCAATATAATTGTAAATATATAATATAATAATAAAAATTAAAATATGAATGTAGTCCTATATATATTTGTTATATCATAATCTGCGCGACTCCGTCGTTGACTTTCTTTGATGACATTTGCTGGGCGTTTCAAATGAGCGGTTATTGTCAGTGAAGTCCACTTCAACTGATATACCATGCTCAGGGAGTAGGGGAGCAGTGAACACTGCATGGACCCTGTCGAATGGAACGCACATTAGATGTGTAAAAACAAGTGGAAAGCGCGAGCGCGCCGCTGTCTCCTTTCCACAAGCGCTTGTTCTCCTGTGGCGTCTGTCGTTGCTATGCAACCGTGAACTGCGCTCTCCATGATGACAAGAGCTGTGTCTGAAATCGCTCCCTATCCACTATATAGTGCACTATTTAGGGTGTCGGCCATTTTGTAGTGGTGTCCGAGTTCTGAGTGAACGACATCATTCCCTACATTCTTCACTACTTTTACCCACAATCCTCTCTGAATTCGAGTGAACATACGATGTACACTTGCTGAGAGACTATTTCCCACAATCCAACTCAATAGACCCTTTTACAGTTGGTAAACACGGTGACGTATTTGTGTGGGCGGAGCTTAGCTGGAGGCAGAAAGATACCTCTGGCCGCTTCACTAACGTTAGTTTGCAAGTTTTGTTAGCTTGTTTTTTAACAATGACTGGAGAAAATCCGATTTTGTCTTAATGTGCAAGGTCACTCACTGTCCAGGGGATGCCGATTGTTATTTGCAAAAGTTAATTTTAACGGACGGAACCAGATGACCGTACACGCTCAGTCAATGGACGAACTGACAGGATTAATGTTAACGCTACCTCCGGTTGAGTGGCCTGACTTCTACACCTACCCGATAGAGAAACTGAGGGTAAAGAGAAACTGAGGACATATAAATATATTTAGATGCCTATAATAATATAACTATGTGCTGAATGGTCATGTAAAGACTTGTGTGGTTCAATCCGCAGTTCTGCCTAGCCAGCGTCAAGACGACAATGTAAAGAGTGACACTACGGTGCAATTTTAATGATATGAATATTTTCTAGAAATAAAAATTCCAGATACAGCATACTCATTTTTCATTGATTCTTGCACCCAAGAACACAACAAGATGACTTTTAATAATAAAAATAATAATTTAAGCTCCTTATTATGTAGCCGAATCTGTGCTGGTTTGTATTAACCGCCTCCAGTTTTCCGTTTGTTTTGCCTCCAGCTAGCGCCGTGACGTAGGCGCAAAAGGGGTCTATAAGGCGATATAGAGCGCGAATGAAAAATAAACAAAAATGTCACCATGGCAACGGTGCACGCGAGTTAGAAAACAATCATTTATAAGACCAGACCAGACGCCTGGTTATTTATTTATATATACCGTGTTATATCTATATTTGAATAAACAAATGTGTTGTGTAGTGTTTTGTTCTCTTTAATTTTCACATATAAATGTAAAAAGTAAATAAATATGACAAGCAAGTGTTTTTATTATATATTTTTTTAATCAAATAACGCAATAAACGTGAAAAATACATACATACAATTGTTACAAACAATTCATACAGCCAAGAAAAGGAAATATTAAAGATGGGTAGGTAATGTTTATGACAAATTGTCTGAGCTCTCTGGCGCGTGATATATGTCAGCGTCCGAATTCTTTGCTGATGTAGTGCACTCAACTGCCATTCATTATGTAGGGATTAGTGAACGAGTGAGCGGTTTCAGACACAGCTAAGGAAGTATCAGCAAAAGATTAATAGATTTCTAGTAGGGATGTCCCGATACCACTTTTTGCAGAACGAGTCCGATACCGATACTTAGATTTTTGGTACTCGCCGATACCGATACCGTAACCGATACCTGAATTTTCACTGCATTTTTAATTTTTAAATGTATTAGTAGATAAACCAAAAGAATATAAATCATATTAGTTGGCTTAATTTGTTCATCAAATATATATTTCTTTCAGTTATTTTCATGCTTAGTTAAGCCTGCTAAAATGCATTGTATGAGTTTCTGTTACTGTCACTGTTCATTCTATTGCTCAATCATATTTTATCTTTCATTTAATAGCCACAGCAATATTTAGAGCTGCTTCAGCAGGGCTCAGTGCTGAGGATCGGGTCAGCGGTTCAAATGTTTGTCAAAACCAGTGAAATATCAATTATTTAATCCAATTTTGATAGGCCTATTACAAAAACTACCAGCATAATTAATGTGAATTTAAAACAAGCAGTCAGTAACAAAATAAGAACAAACAATCGAATTACAAAAAGGACAAATAAATACAATAGAACAAAGAAAGACAAATGAAATAAACAGTGTTTTTAGAGTTTTTCGGGTAGATCTAACTTGTACAGAAATTTCAAAAAAGTAATAAAATGTGAAAAAAGCATTCATTACTGTATAAATTATATATAGATGGATATTTTTGTAAAGTTGAAAAGGGTAGCCTATTTAGTCAAGAGCAGTGAGTATTTCTTTGTCCTTTGTTTGATTAACATTAGACTGCTGCTGCCCCTTTAAGACCGAACGCACCGCACCGACCGCATTTGAACATGCTACGTTCATTTGAGATATAACCGACTTTGTTTACTATAGGATACTCGCCAAGACAGGCGTTATTACACAATTTTGTGTGAATTCGTCCGTACAAGCGCAATATGTGAAAGTCTATTTAATTCAGTATTCGCGCGCTGAGACGCTGCTTTGGATGTTTGCGTTCATGAAACTTGACCTGCACACGTCCTGTAATAATGTAGGGAACCACTCGGTATACATAAATCAGGTAACAGTTCATGTTTTACTTTACTTACATTTAGTTTTCATCCAAATAACATGTGCTGAGTGAGTGAACAATCAGCAATCAAGAGCATCCAACAGAAGTGCTCTCTCTCTCTCTCTCTCTCTCTCTCTCTCTCTCTCTCTCTCTCTCTCTCTCGTCAGTTAACGTTAATAATAAGCTGCCTGATGCCTCGTTTTATTTTCTTTGCCATTGACATCCGACTGAACAAACTTTCCACTGATGTCTGTTTAAAGGGATGTGCTCGACCAGCTCGCGCGTCTATGCCTCACAGTTCACCTCCACAAAGCACTCGCGGCGGCCAGTTTCGTTTTGCAAAATGTACGTGGTATCGCAAATTTTTATGAGTACGAGTATATGCAGGGGCGGACTTTACCATTAGGCAAAGGTCGGCAATTGCCTTGGGCCCCAAGCTACCTAGGGGCCCCCAAAATGCCCCATTAATTTATGCTTAAGTTTTTTTTTTTTTTTTTTTTTTTTTCGCAAATTATATATTTCTAAATCTCCATTTGCGAAAAATGGCATCAAATCATTAGTCGCAGAAAGGAGGGGGCCCCCCACCTCACTACATTGGACTATTCCATTATCTCACGCATCTGCGAAAGTGACAAGGGTGTATTGCGACAAAAAACTGACAGAGAAAAAGAAGTGATTGACAGAGTGTACAGAGTAGTAGAGTAAAAATGAAGCGAAGCTACACAAGCGGTGCTGAAAAAAGGAGGAAAAATTGCAGAATAAGGTAACAAACTTTTTTGTGATGCCCGCTGACAATGACAACAACGATACAGGAAATACACAAACAGAGCAAGATGAGTCTAAACGTGAAAATTAAAAGTTTCGAAGTTATCCAAGCGTCTCAAATAAAAGAAAAAAAAGACTCAGATACTGTAAGTAGGCTATTTGGGAAAGCTGCCAAAGATGACAAACTTTTTTATGGCTAGGAACAACAAACGTCCAACGCACAGAAAGATCGTGAAGCAAAGAGGACATGGAGACCGACAGACAAAACAGAGCAGTTTAAATTACTTATGATATGAAAAATCTCAGGTCTCAGATTCTGTCAATTCTATTACGAAATAATAAATACCGTTTGGAGCTTGTAATGTGACGTGACCGATCCCTAGAGGCACGTGAACTGATCATCTTCGGTAATAACTTACCAAAATGTATTCCTTATTCATAATATCGACCAATCAGTGTTTTTCAACCGCGGAAAGAGGTAAAACAGCTGGAGAACAATCGTCACATAACATTTAGCCTAACGTTCCTCAGGAAAGCCATTTAGTTACCATAATATAGGCTATAGCATGTTAGTTGACTAGAAAAATAAGATATAAAGAGTATTTAGCTAAATAGGGCCTATGTGTAGGCCTACTATATTATTTATTTAGTATATTGTTTACTTATAATTTAATTATAATAAAAAAGCATTGTTTAATTTTAGTTATTTTTAACCTTAAATAATACCAGCTGATATGGCTCTCTGTATGTTCACAGCATTATGTGAGTTTTTTTTTCTTGAGAAAAATTAACGCCTATCTTGTGTACCTAATATGTATCCAAATGAGTCAATATTGAATAAAATCACAAGAATTGAATCGAAATGGTGAAATTTGTCAAGCAAAAAAAAAAAAAAAAAAAAAAAAAAAACAGAGCTTACCAGAAATTGTACCATGTAAACATTGTAACGTTTCTGTTTAGGAGTGAATAAGTGTATGCAAGGTTTAAAGGGGAAGTTTTATTTCTCCTCTCCAACCTTTACCTGCCTATTCACCATTCAGTCTGTAAAAAAAAGATTTCGCTCTCTTTTAAAGGTGCAGTGTGTGATTTTTAGACGTCACAATAAGTCGTTCTTCATAGAAGGGGGTTCCCGCGGTTATGTAGATATAAATGACTCATTCTAAGGTAATAAGAACATAACGGTTCATTAAGTAAGGTCTTTATACACCACTGAAAACATAGTTATGGATCTTATATTGCATTTCTGTCAATAGATCCTCAGAAATATGACACATTGCACCTTTAAAGATCGGATGGGGGGCCCATACATACCTTCGCCTTGGGCCCCCAATTTGCTAAATCCGCCACTGAGTATATGAGGACAGTATCGGCCCGATCCCCGATGCCAGTATCGGTATCGGGCCATCCCTAATTTCTAGCCCTTGCATTAGCTTTACTACTAGATATATTTATGGAGATGGAAAATAATAAGGCGCCCTGTACAGCTATGATCAGCTGTTCGGCCGAGCATTCATTGTTGTTATGCTGCAAGCTGATGGTTCGTTGCTGCCGCGCTCTATCACTCGCACACCATAAGAGCAAATTGTTTTTTAATGTTTCAATTTCGTGATTAAAATGACATAATTTGGAAGCGGATAATTTCTTCATAAACAGCTCATTATGACTCAATGTTAGAAAGCTGCACCTACACTCGATAGTGTGAATAAGATCAGCGCAACGCAGACCACTGCATTGACAGGGTAAAACATATGATCTGTCTACGGCCAGGGCTCAGCGGAAGACAGAAAATGCCAGTCCAGCGCTGATTGAGGAATTAAATTAAAAAATAAAAGGCAGTTTTACATCTTTTTTCTCGCATTCTCGCATTTTTTCTCGCATCTCGCATCTATCCACTACCTGCTAACGTTAGTGCACTGCACCCGAGCAAGCACACTTTGCAGTTCCTCCGGAAATGCGTTTTTCTAGTTATTATTATTATTCCCGGGAGAAAAATTTTGGCCAGCTCCTGCGCCTAGGCCCTTTGAGACAGAGACACCGTTCCAACTTTAAAACGTCCGGTCAGTACCGGTGTAAATTGCTCGCGAAGATGACATCACGAGTCCATGTCGTTTGTCCGCAATATTGGATTGAACAGAAAGCGTAACTAAATTTTCACAGGTCACAAATTTGGTCCGAACTTCACGAAACTGGACGTACATGATCCTTGGACCAAGCCTCACAAAAGTTACTAGAAGGATTTTTGATTTTCGGAAGTGTTTGCCCGTCACAGCCAAACGAAATCAGCGGCGTAGTCGCCAAACAGGAAGTCGTCCATATCTCAGGAACTCTGTCACGTATCGAAACCAAACTTTGTACATGAACTCGGGACTCCAATGTGAGGATGCACAAGATCTGAATTTTTTATTTTTTATTTTTCAGGCTAATTGACAAACCCATTTACTTATGTCTATGCAAAAGACTTTCACCTCACACTTTTAATTTTAATGCATTTAGACAGTAGGTGGCACTGTTGTATTACATTTCACAGAGCTGCCAAGTCAGTGTATATACTGCATTCGTTTTTACTAGGTTTGTCTTAATAAATGCAGGCATGAATTTCGTTTATTGCATCGGTCTAATTTAATCATCATCTGTATTTATTAATATATACAGATTTGTATGCATGAATTGTGCATTTCCAGTTCTCAAAGCAGTTAATAAAAAATAAAAAAAAACTTTATACAAAATACATCATGCTCTTCTTCGCTAACCGAACAAACAATTCATTGTCTGTGGCTGTGTTTGTGCGTGCGGGAAATATGCTGCGCATAACAATAGAAAACAAGGAGAAACGCACAGTCACATGCTCAAACAATCAACAGGTGCGTTCCATTTGACCATAAGTGGACTGCGAAGTGGACTTCACAGGGTTTTCCGCCATCTTAAGTTAGATTCTAATCCGAAGGGAGCGAACATGTTCAGTTCGAAGGGCACTGCGCACGGCATAGGAAATAAGGGAACATCGATACATCACTTCACAGGAAGTGGAGAGCGATGGTCACCCAACTGTCATTTCGCGCACCACGTCATTACCAGTCAGAACGGTAATAACTAACGATGGAGGAGTTTACGTATGTGTGTAAGTATTCATACATTTCGCCATTGTTATACAAATGAGTATTTTTAACGGTTATTGTTGTTAATATCACATATACTATTTTTGATGATTATAATTTACCTCAGTGAATGCAGCCAGCTTAGCTAGTTTGTGAAGTAAAGTGATTTTATTTTAGGTAGTTGTAAAATAGTGCAATATAATTGAGAATATATAATATAATAATAAAAATTTAAATATGAATGTAGTCCTATATATATTTATGTTAATTCATAATCTGCGCGACTCCGTCGTTGACTTTCTTTTGATGACATTTGCAGGGCGTTTCAAATGAGCGGTTATTGTCAGTGAAGTCCACTTCAACTGATATACCGTGCTCATGGAGTAGGGGAGCAGTGAACACTGTGTATGGACCCTGTCGAATGGAACGCACATTAGATGTGTAAAAACAAGTGGAAAGCGCGAGTGCGCCGCTGTCTCCTTTCCACAAGCGCTTGTTCTCCTGTGGCGTCTGTCGTTGCTATGCAACCATGAACTGCGCTCTCCATGATGACAAGAGCTGTGTCTGAAATCGCTCCCTATCCACTATATAGTGCACTATTTAGGGTGTCGGCCATTTTGTAGTGGTGTCCGAATTCTGAGTGAACGACATCATTCCCTACATTCTTCACTACTTTTACCCACAATCCTCTCTGAATTCGAGTGTACATACGATGTACACTTGCTGAGACACTATTTTCCACAATCCAACACAATAAGGCGATAGAGCGCGAATGAAAAATAAACAAAAATGTCACCATGGCAACGGTGCACGCGAGTTAGAAAACAATCATTTATAAGAACAGACGCCTGGTTATTTATTTATATATACCGTTATATCTATATTTGAATAAACAAATGTGTTGTGTAGTGTTTTGTTCTCTTTTATTTTCACATATAAATGTAAAAAGTAAATAAATATGACAAGCAAGTGTTTTTATTATCTTTTTTTTTTTAATCAAAGAACGCAATAAACGTGAAAAATACATACATACAATTGTTACATACAATTCATACAGCCAGAAAAAGGAAATATTAAAGATGGGTAGGTAATGTTTATGACAAATTGTCTGAGCTCTCTGGCGCGTGATAATTATGTCAGCGTCCGAATTCTTTGCTGATGTAGTGCACTCAACTGCCATTCACTATGTAGGGATTAGTGAACGAGTGAGCGGTTTCAGACACAGCTAAGGAAGTATCAGCAAAAGATTAATATATTTCTAGCCCTTGCATTAGCTTTACTACTAGATATATTTATGGAGATGGAAAATAATAAGGCGCCCTGTACAGCTATGATCAGCTGTTCCGCCGAGCATTCAATGTTGTTATGCTGCAAGCTGATGGTTCGTTGCTGCCGCGCTCTATCACTCGCATAGGATGTAGTACACTTGCTGAGACACTATTTCCCACAATCCAACACAATAAGGCGATAGAGCGCGAATGAAAAATAAACAAAAATGTCACGATGGCAACGGTGCACGCGAGTTAGAAAACAATCATTTATAAGACCAGACGCCTGGTTATTTATTTATATATACCATTATATCTATATTTGAATAAACAAATGTGTTGTGTAGTGTTTTGTTATCTTTTATTTTCACATATAAATGTAAAAAGTAAATAAATATGACAAGCAAGTGTTTTTATTATCTTTTTTTTAATCAAATAACGCAATAAACGTGAAAAATACATACATACAATTGTTACATACAATTCATACAGCCAGAAAAAGGAAATATTAAAGATGGGTAGGTAATGTTTATGACAAATTGTCTGAGCTCTCTGGCGCGTGATAATTATGTCAGCGTCCGAATTCTTTGCTGATGTAGTGCACTCAACTGCCATTCACTATGTAGGGATTAGTGAACGAGTGAACGAGTGAGCGGTTTCAGACACAGCTAAGGAAGTATCAGCAAAAGATTAATAGATTTCTAGCCCTTGCATTAGCTTTACTACTAGATATATTTATGGAGATGGAAAATAATAAGGCGCCCTGTACAGCTATGATCAGCTGTTCCGCCGAGCATTCAATGTTGTTACGCTGCAAGCTGATAGTTCGTTGCTGCCACGCTCCATCACTCGCACACCATAAAGAGCAAATTGTTTTTAAATGATTAAATTTCGTGATTAAAATGACATAATTTGGAAGCGGATAATTTCTTCACAAACAGCTCATTATGACTCAATGTTAGAATGCTGCACCTACACTCGATAGTGTGAATAAGATCAGCGCTACACAGACCACTGCATTGACAGCGTGAAACATATGATCTGTCTACGGCCAGGGCTCAGCGGAAGACAGAAAATGCCGGTCCAGCACTGATTGAGGAATTAAATTCGAAAATAAAAGACAGTTTGACATCTTTTTTCTCGCATTCTCGCATTTTTTCTCGCATCTCGCATCTATCCACTACCTGCTAACGTTAGTGCACTGCACCCGAGCAAGCACACTTTGCAGTTCCTCCGGAAATGCATTTTTTCTAGTTAAGTGTGCTTGCTGAAAGCAGCACACTTATTGTTCTTCTTAAGTTTTCTTATTATTAAGTGTGCTTGCTGAAAGCGCACACTTATCTTTCTTCTTAAGTTTTCTTATTAAGTGTGCTTGCTGAAAGCGCACACTTATTGTTCTTCTTAAGTTTTCTTATTATTATTATTATTATTATTATTATTAAGTGTGCTTGCTGAAAGCGCACACTTATTGTTCTTCTTAAGTTTTCTTATTATTATTATTATTATTATTATTATTATTATTATTCCCGGGAGAAAAATTTTGGCCAGCTCCTGCGCCTAGGCCCTTTGAGACAGAGACACCGTTCCAACTTTAAAACGTTCGGTCAGTACCGGTGTAAGTTGCTCGCGAAGATGACATCACAAGTCCATGTCGTTCGTCCGCCATAGTGGATTGAACAGAAAGCGAAACTAAAGTTTCACAGGTCACAAATTTGGTCCGAACTTCACGAAACTGGACGTACATGATCCTTGGACTAAGCCTCACAAAAGTTACTAGAAGGATTTTTGATTTTTGGAAGCGTTTGCCCGTCACAGCCAAACGAAATCGGCGGCGTAGTCGCCAAAACAGGAAGTAGTTCATATTTCAGGAACGCTGTCACGTATCGAAACCAAACTTTGTACATTAACTCGATACTCCAATGTGAGGATGTACAAGATCTGAATTGTTTTAATTTTTTTTTATTTCAGGCTAATTGACAAACCCATTTACCTATGTCTAGGTTTCAACTCAGACTTTTAGTGTTAATGCATTTAGACAGTAGGTGGCACTGTTGTATTACATTTCACAGAGCTGCCAAGTCAGTGTATAGACTGCATTAGTTTTTACTAGGTTTGCCTTAATAAATGCAGGGCCTGAATTTCGTTTTTTAAACTGGGAGGGAATTCCACCGCTTACATGGGTCACATGGGGGGGATCTAAAGGTTATTAGCCTATGCATCATACATTCGGTCTTCTTCGCTAACCGAACAATTAATTGTCTGTGGCTGTGTTTGTGCGCGCGGGAAATATGCTGCGCATAACAACAGAAAACAAGGAGAAACGTGCAGTCACATGCTCAAACAATCAACAACGTCTCTCTAGATGTGTAAAAACAAGTGGAAAGCGCGAGCGCGCCGCTCTCTCCTTTCCACAAGCGCTTGCTGTCCCGTGGCGTCTGTCGTTGCTATGCAACCGTGAACTCCGATCGCCATGATGACAAGGAAGTATCAGCAAAAGATTAATAGATTTCTAGCCCTTGCATTAGCTTTACTCATGGCCGTAGCCAGCTATGATTTCACCGAGGTCCGGACCTCGGTAATTTTTTTTGTATTCAAAAATAAAATTTCAAGCTCTCTGAATGATTAATTAGCCGTTTAAACCACGTCACATGTGTGTTTGCAATTCATGTTGCTGCGAGAATGTAGAACAGTGAACGGGGCTTGAGAGCGTGCGTGAGGTGCTTACAACAAAGTAGTTTTTGACGCGTTCGACTCGAGTTCGAATCCGCCTTTTGCCGAACTCGCTCTTCTCCCTTTTCCCAATACACATGAGATGTAAAATGTATAGCCTAACATAAAGGTCTCTAGCGTTATATTTTGCAAACGAACTAAAATCGAAACCGTGATATGGTTTTGTGCTTTATAAAACAGCACAAGACTTTAAGTATCCTATATAGGCATTATGTTTGTGCTGCGTGATTTAAAGAAAAGTGCGCACTTTGCTCATGCGATCAAAGAGTTTATTTCTTGCAAGTGAAGAAGACATTAGGACAAAAGTATTGTAATTTTCCTATAGTGTAATGTAAAATATACTTTTGAAATATTCATTTTCATTTAATACAGTACGTTTATAGGCTATTTTATGTCATAGGAATAATTATATAAATCATTATTATATTATTATACTAATTGTTTGGCGTCCTAAAACACCAGTGATAATTTAATGTAGACTGAGACTCTATATCATAAATAAAAAATATGTTTGAGCCCTCTTTAATGTCCAGGTACAAGTCAATGCTTTTTCTTTGTGCACAGTTCATGGGTTGAAGCCATTTTTTTACAGTCTATGGTTGAAGCCTGTTGAAGCTCTTAATTTTGAGCTCTCAAAGTGCACCAGACTGATGCATTTAACTTTAAAATGTACAAAATGTTCTTGCGGGGGAGCATGTCCCCGAACCCCCCTAGAGGGACAGAGGTTTACCCAACATAGTTTTAAAAATCCTATGGGAAAGAACGATAATTTATTAACTTTACTCCAGCATAGTACAACAAAGTTCCTTTTAATGTCCTAAAATGTACTTGGACAAACTATACATTTGGCCTGCCTTAGGGGGGGCCTACAAGACATTGTGCCCAGGGGCCTCTGAATTCTTAATCCGGCCCTGCACCTCACCCCAGACCTCACTAATTTTCAAACCCTGGTTACGGCCTTGGCTTTACTACTAGATATATTTATGGAGATGAAAAATAATAAGGCGCCCTGTACAGCTATGATCAGCCAGGGTTTCCGCGGGGCATTAAAAAGCATTTTGCTTATTCATGTAAATGTAAATGCGCAATCCCCACATTCCCGCACCGAAATTCAAGCCCTGAAATGGCAGCGGGATGTGTAACTCTAGCATATGGCGCATATGTCATATAAAGTTAGGCAAGGCCAAACAGCGTTATCCATGTTTTGCGATTGCATCGCTAGAGTAAGCTAGTGAAACTGATGGCGTTCTTCATTTAATTACAATATGAGGACTGACGGTAGGCTATAAAAATCAGCGTTTCTGTGTAGGTGATGACAACCATCTTGACAGCAGCAATCAAAGCATCGCTAATTACGGTTGACCTTAATTTGAGATAGTAAATTTGTTCCTAATCAAAGGGAACACTCAACCACAGAACAGCTGGGTAAGTTTTGTATTGGCTTATTGGATACAGTAAATGAAGACTGTCATCACCTACACAGAAACGCTGATTTTTATAGCCTACCGTCAGTCCTCATGTTGTAATTAAATGAAGAACGCTATCAGTTTCACTATTAGCTTACTCTAGCGATGCAATCAACAACATGGATAACGCTGTTTGGCCTTGCCTAACTTTATATGCACAATCTTGAAAAAAGTACTATTGTTGAAATTCTCACATCAAGCAAACTTCAACGCACCCTTATCCACTACCTGCTAACGTTAGTGAACCGCACCAGAGCAAGCACACTTTGCAGTTCCTCCGGAAATGCACTTTTCTAGTTATTATTATTCCCGGGAGAAAAATTTTGGCCAGCTCCTGCGCCTAGGCCCTTTGAGACAGAGACACCGTTCCAACTTTAAAACGTTCGGTCAGTACCGGTGTAAGTTGCTCGCGAAGATGACATCACAAGTCCATGTCGTTTGTCCGCCATAGTGGATTGAACAGAAAGCGAAACTAAAGTTTCACAGGTCACAAATTTGGTCCGAACTTCACGAAACTAGACGTACATGATCCTTGGAGCAAGCCTTACAAAAGTTACTAGAAGGATTTTTTATTTTTGGAAGCGTTTGCCCGTCACAGCCAAACGAAATCGGCGGCGTAGTCGCCAAAACAGGAAGTAGTTCATATTTCAGGAACGCTGTCACGTATCGAAACCAAACTTTGTACATTAACTCAAGACTCCAAGGTGAGGATGTACAAGATCTGAATTGTTTAATTTATTTTTTTATTTCAGGCTAATTGACAAACCCATTTACCTATGTCTAGGTTTCAACTCAGACTTTTAATGTTAATGCATTTAGACAGTAGGTGGCACTGTTGTATTACATTTCACAGAGCTGCCAAGTCAGTGTATAGACTGCATTAGTTTTTACTAGGTTTGCCTTAATAAATGCAGGGCCTGAATTTCGTTTTTTAAACTGGGAGGGAATTCCACCGCTTACATGGGTCACATGGGGGGGGGTCTAAAGATTATTAGCCTATGCATCATACATTCGGTCTTCTTCGCTAACCGAACAATTAATTGTCTGTGGCTGTGTTTGTGCGCGCGGGAAATATGCTGCGCATAACAACAGAAAACAAGGAGAAACGTGCAGTCACATGCTCAAACAATCAACAACGTCTCTCTAGATGTGTAAAAACAAGTGGAAAGCGCGAGCGCGCCGCTCTCTCCTTTCCACAAGCGCTTGCTGTCCCGTGGCGTCTGTCGTTGCTATGCAACCGTGAACTCCGATCGCCATGATGACAAGGAAGTATCATCAAAAGATTAATAGATTTCTAGCCCTTGCATTAGCTTTACTCGTGGCCGTAGCCAGCTATGATTTCACCGAGGTCCGGACCTCGGTAATTTTTTTGTATTCAAAAATAAAATTTCAAGCTCTCTGAATGATTAATTAGCCGTTTAAACCACGTCACATGTGTGTTTGCAATTCATGTTGCTGCGAGAAGGTAGAACAGTGAACGGGGCTTGAGAGCGTGCATGAGGTGCTTAAAACAAAGTAGTTTTTGACGCGTTCGACTCGAGTTCGAATCCGCCTTTTGCCGAACTCGCTCTTCTCCCTTTTCCCAATACACATGAGATGTAAAATGTATAGCTAACATAAAGGTCTCTAGCGTTATATTTTGCCAACGAACTAAAATCGAAACCGTGATATGGTTTTGTGCTTTATAAAACAGCACAAGACTTTAAGTATCCTATATAGGCATTATGTTTGTGCTGCGTGATTTAAAGAAAAGTGCGCACTTTGCTCACGCGATCAAAGAGTTTATTTCTTGCAAGTGAAGAAGACATTAGGACAAAAGTATTGTAATTTTCCTTTAGTGTAATGTAAAATATACTTTTGAAATATTCATTTTCATTTAATACAGTACGTTTATAGGCTATTTTATGTCATAGGAATAATTATATAAATCATTATTATATTATTATACTAATTGTTTGGCGTCCTAAAACACCAGTGATAATTTAATGTAGACTGAGACTCTATATCATAACTAAAAAATATGTTTGAGCCCTCTTTAATGTCCAGGTACAAGTCAATGCTTTTTCTTTGTGCACAGTTCATGGGTTGAAGCCATTTTTTTACAGTCTATGGTTGAAGCCTGTTGAAGCTCTTAATTTTGAGCTCTCAAAGTGCACCAGACTGATGCATTTAACTTTAAAATGTACAAAATTTTCTTGCGGGGGAGCATGTCCCCGAACCCCCCTAGAGGGACAGAGGTTTACCCAACATAGTTTTAAAAATCCTATGGGAAAGAACGATAATTTATTAACTTTACTCCAGCATAGTACAACAAAGTTCCTTTTAATGTCCTAAAATGTACTTGGACAAACTATACATTTGGCCTGCCTTAGGGGGGGCCTACAAGACATTGTGCCCAGGGGCCTCTGAATTCTTAATCCGGCCCTGCACCTCACCCCAGACCTCACTAATTTTCAAACCCTGGTTACGGCCTTGGCTTTACTACTATATATATTTATGGAGATGAAAAATAATAAGGCGCCCTGTACAGCTATGATCAGCCAGGGTTTCCGCGGGGCATTAAAAAGCATTTTGCTTATTCATGTAAATGCGCAATCCCCACATTCCCGCACCGAAATTCAAGCCCTGAAATGGCAGCGGGATGTGTAACTCTAGCATATGGCACATATGTCATATAAAGTTAGGCAAGGCCAAACAGCGTTATCCATGTTTTGCGATTGCATCGCTAGAGTAAGCTAGTGAAACTGATAGCGTTCTTCATTTAATTACAATATGAGGACTGACGGTAGGCTATAAAAATCAGCGTTTCTGTGTAGGTGATGACAACCATCTTGACAGCAGCAATCAAAGCATCGCTAATTACGGTTGACCTTAATTTGAGATAGTAAATTTGTTCCTAATCAAAGGGAACACTCAACCACAGAACAGCTGGGTAAGTTTTGTATTGGCTTATTGGATACAGTAAATGAAGACTGTCATCACCTACACAGAAACGCTGTTTTTTATAGCCTACCGTCAGTCCTCATATTGTAATTAAATGAAGAACGCTATCAGTTTCACTATTAGCTTACTCTAGCGATGCAATCGCAACAACATGGATAACGCTGTTTGGCCTTGCCTAACTTTATATGCACAATCTTGAAAAAAGTACTATTGTTGAAATTCTCACATCAAGCAAACTTCAACGCACCCTTATCCACTACCTGCTAACGTTAGTGCACTGCACCCGAGCAAGCACACTTTGCAGTTCCTCCGGAAATGCACTTTTCTAGTTATTATTATTATTCCCGGGAGAAAAATTTTGGCCAGCTCCTGCGCCTAGGCCCTTTGAGACAGAGACACCGTTCCAACTTTAAAACGTCCGGGCAGTACCGGTGTAAGTTGCTCGCAAAGATGACATCACAAGTCCATGTCGTTTGTCCGCCATAATGGATTGAACAGAAAGCGAAACTAAAGTTTCACAGGTCACAAATTTGGTCCGAACTTCACGAAACTAGACGTCCATGATCCTTGGACCAAGCCTCACAAAAGTTACTAGAAGGATTTTTGATTTTTGGAAGCGTTTGCCCGTCACAGCCAAACGAAATCGGCGGCGTAGTCGCCAAAACAGGAAGTAGTTCATATTTCAGGAACGCTGTCACGTATCGAAACCAAACTTTGTACATTAACTCGGGACTCCAATGTGAGGAAGCACAAGATCTGAATTTTTTATTTTTTTTTAGGCTAATAGACAAACCCATTTACCTATGTCTATGCAAGAGTTTCCTCACACTTTTAATGTTAATGCATTTAGACAGTAGGTGGCACTGTTGTATTACATTTCACAGAGCTGCCAAGTCAGTGTATACTGCATTCGTTTTTACTAGGTTTGTCTTAATAAATGCAGGCATGAATTTCGTTTTTTTGCATTGGTCTAATTTAATCATCATCTGTATTTATTAATATATACAGATTTGTATGCATGAATTGTGCATTTCCAGTTCTCAAAGCAGTTAACAAAAAAAAAAAAAACTTTATACAAAATACATCATGCTCTTCTTCGCTAACCGAACAAACAATTCATTGTCTGTGGCTGTGTTTGTGCGCACGGGAAATATGCTGCGCATAACAATAGAAAACAAGGAGAAATGCGCAGTCACATGCTCAAACAATCAACAGGTGCGTTCCATTTGACCATAAGTGGACTGCGAAGTGGACTTCACAGGGTTTTCCGCCATCTTAAGTTAGATTCTAATCCGAAGGGAGCGAACATGTTCAGTTCGAAGGGCACTGCGCACGGCATGGGGAATAAGGTGTAGGATTGAGTGCGAAACAAACACAAATGAATCTTCCAGGTGAATTGTTCAAACATAGTTTCTCACAGAACTGAACATTCCAGACACCAAATCACCAACCCCAGAGCCATAAAAGAAGGCTCCAGCCAGCCAGTCTCCGCTGACCAACGAAAACCCCCAGCTAAGAACTTTATGGCCATGCAAGCTTCAAAGAAGATGAGCCCAACTAAAGAAAGAACTGGTCAATGTAAGATAGCTTGGAAAAGAATGATTAGCTCAGAGATAGCACAATTCAGCCCGATCAAGATAACAGCAGAAGCTGCTCGAGCCCACAACATTCCAGACCCCCCCCCCCCCGTAAGGACCTCGGATAGACCTCAGGGTGTAAAATCGTTTCAAACCACAGAGCTGAGATTTTACCTATAACATAAATAAAATCATTCAAGAACAATTTTCAATGGACTTATAGATCAAGCATCATGCAACGACATGATTCTATATTGTTCCTACAATAGATGGGTGTATCTGATATGCTTAGATGCCATACAATTCATGTAATTGTAATAATTGATAGATTTTTGAATGAAAATGTGTTGTGTTTCATATCGATATGATCTTATGTTCTTAATTCAAAGGATGGCTTGATTGAAATCTGTGGAAAATGTTTCGGATTCTTATAATAGTAATAATGTCTTAGCTGTGGCCTCTGTACTCTTTGCTAGAGCTTAGAGAGTAAGGAGAGCACAGATAAGCTTGATTTATGATAAGAAGTGAAGAGAACGCCACCTCCTAAACAAAGACAGTGTCTAATTGGTTAGAACTGATCCAGGAGGCTGGGTGGACATTTGAGTTTAAAATCTTAACACCAGAACAAAGTAGAGTTTCAGTGCAGAACCAAAAATGCAGCGGGAGATGAAGATCTAAGACAGACAAGTAACCATGTAAAACGCGCAGACGAAATAACCCAAATCAAGATCTGAAGAACATGGGTTAAACAGCTTCATTCAAGCCATCATCTACTCTTCTCAATTTCCTTTCTTTTCTTAGTTTCCTTTCTTTTCCGTTGTGAGTCTCGGTTCTAAGTTAAGTTTTGCGATAAGATTTCGAGCCACGTTTCTTCTGCAAAGCCAGCTTCAAACAAAGACTTTCATCCCGCCAGCACACCACGTGACTGACCACGTGACCCAGACATCAGGCACGCGAGACCAGCCAACGAACGGACCGGGAAAACCCCTTTACACGCAACAAAAAGGGAATCCCCAAAAGCAAAGACAAGCAAGTACTGCCTCCAGACTCTTAGCTAAACTGGTGTATTTGATACTGATTTAATAACCTAGGAAACGACAAAAGGGTTAAACTAATGATTGATGGTTCATTCAGGTTGTGTCTTATAAGTGCATAGAAAACTGGGATTACATCATCTCACTCTTACTCTCACTCTTAAAACTTAATCTTTCCTTACTCTTTTCTTTCTGCAACGCGTATGAATGTGTATGTGTGTGTTTGTGTTAGATATTAGTTTTATGTGTTAGAATAATCAATAAAGTCTCGTTTGTATTTTAAAGAGAAATATTACTTGTGTTATTGTGCTTACAAATTTAATGTCTTAAACTTCTGATCTAAGTTACCTTGCTAACTATATAGTGTTTCACTATAGTTCGGATATTTATATCCGTTGCAGAGTGGATAGTTACAGCCAGTTCAAATGAACCGCGAACAAGTCATTTGCTCGGTTGTAATAAGTGACTCTTTTGAATTCCCTATAAATTAATTAATAATTCCTTTGAGCTAAATTGTAATCACTACAGATTACAATAATATCTTACATTATTGGTGGAGAATGCGGGCAGTTTAACCTAAAATTGTAAGCATATACGAAGTAATTATATTTTCATAGTAGCCTATGCGGAGAGATCCGAACCTCCGAGTCTGTGTGTATGAGGTATGCAGCGCGCGCCGCGCGCTCTGTTTGAATGAATGACCTGCTGCTTGAGCTGTTACTCTAGTCTAGTCTGCCTCCCCATTTTATTCTTTTTATTTGTTATTTTATTCAAACTGCAGTAAAATAACCCAAGATATAAGATCCCACGCAACGATAAGGTAACAATTGAGCGTGTCCCTCGATTCTGAAATACTTTAATTATAGCTTAAGATATCTGCGTGTTCCAGAGTCTTTCAAATAGCTATAACGTTATGTGTGTTTGTATCAGTCAGAGAGATGAATTAAATTAAAACTGCAGTAATTAAAATAACCATGTAAAGGACGGACGAGCGTGTCCCTCGTCTAACGTGAACGTTAGTCCTTATTTATCTGATCGTCACTCAGTGCGTGTTCCACTGGGACGAATATTCTCCTCACAGATTAGTCTTTGTTTCTCAGGTTGTCTGTGCGTGTCCCACGGCAATCCCGTGATAAACTATAAGCCTATCTGTGTCTGTTCAATTAATTCTCGTGTAAACACTGCGTATGTCCGAGTATAGTTGAATAGGAGTTATTTAAAGTTGTGTTCAAGTAAAGCTTGACGTTGAAACTCAACCAACAGTTAAAAAACCCTGTTGTTTTTGTGTGCTCAGATAACATTGCACAGAGACGATCCACTGAGATCGTTATTCCATCTATTATACAGCGAAAAGCTGCTGTTGCTTCCTTTAAAGTTAAAACTCACTCTAAAAAAAAAAAAAAAAACTGAGTGAAGCCCCACGTCGTAAAAACAGCTACGAGTGGTGTCCTTTATTTGTATTTTTGAAATGCGCCGACATTTCACGTAAGATGATCGACGTGTATATTCTTTGAACATTGTTGAAATGCGCCGACATTTCATGTAACATGCGTAACTGTTTACAAACTGTTGCAATTCACATGTTTGCCCACTAGCGTTGTTTTGTCGCCATAGTTACAATCGTGACACGGAAGTCTTAACCAACGCTTCCGGGTGAACTCTGACCAACGCCAAAGTGTAAACAAACTGAAACAAAACCCAGTTGTGGCTAAGCTAAGGCTAAGCGGTTATCAGTAGTAAAATCAGTGGTTAAATACAGTGTCTGTTTGAACAACGTTAAAGTGATTTAACCATTTAAACACCTTGACTTTTATACCTGTTGGTTCTTTTCTTCTTTCCTCTTTTACCTGTCTCATACTTTACCCATATTTTTCTGTGAAAAGGAAACTTCGGTTCACAATTATTAATTTCATTTACCTGCATTTTACTTGAAAATAAAAGACTGGTTTATGATTATTAATTGCCAAATTCTAATTTGATTTAAAAAAGGAAATATTAAATCAAGATTGAAGTTTTATTTTTCTAAACAGGTAATCTCTAACGATTTCTGGATTTATTTTTAATAAATCTAATTTCTTAATTCTCATAATTTCTAAATTTATCTTTTAGATTTAATCACTTCAGGTGAATAAGTCTTAAACTTTGAAAGTTAAGTAAACTTATTCAACCAACATTTCCCTATTACAAATATTGTTAGACTCATACTTGCTCATGTATTGTTAGTGCGTTGTATCCTCCGTTTCTCCTTTCTTTTTGTTACGGTTGTAAACCTAACTATTCTATCTGATTTACTCATTTACCTCTTTATTTTAATTTCCCTTTTGCTTATTTCGTCCATTACATTATTACTTTCTTTCATCTTTTTATTACCTTTTTCTTTTCTTTTTACTCTAGCTTGGGAGTAACACACCTGAGCCTCAATAGGAGACATTGGTATCTCACTACAAGTGTCAAATAAATCAGAGATAACCCTCTCCTACAAAGTTTTATTTTTGAATGTTTAGTTGTTGGCAACTAGCAATTCTGCACTCGTAGTTCGACAAAGGCTCCAGAGCCATTTGTGGATCCAATCTCCTTCCCTCCTTTCCTTCTTACATCCTTCCTGTTCTGTCCTGCTTTCCCATTCTTCACATTTGTAGGGAACAAACCTGGAAGAACCATAAATCGAGTCTAAAGAAAGAGAAAGATAATTTTTCCAAAGAAAACAATTATCAGGTATATGATTTTTGATCAAACCCTCTCTGTTCTCCATACTCTCCCTGCATCTGTAAACGCAATTTACAATTTGACATCTTATCCAAGATCAATTAACAGAGACAAGTGTTGAGCAACCGTCGCCTTCAAAGCATCCCAGCAGAGCTGTAAGCGGTCCAAACTGAAGGTGTGTCAATCCTGTCAAACTTAGAAAAGAGGTATCAGCATTATTATTGTATTATTTTTCGTTGGAAAACAAACAATTATATTGTTTACCTTTCTGGAAACAGATTCTCTTTGATAGGAAACGTTTACGAGAAAAATATTTCTCATAGTTAAGAACTTTCTTTCTTTTTTTTTTATTGAAATTGTTTTAACCTCTCTCTCTTTTTCCCTTACTCAGTTGAGTGACAAAGTCCTCACATCACGAGTTGAAATCAGCTTTTCATTGATAGAAAATATTTACAGAAATATTTCTCCCATTGAAAAAAAAAAAATTTTTCAATTGAGATTTGTTTTAACCTTTTTCTCTATTTTTCCCTCACTTAGTTGAGTGACAAAGTTTCCACATCACTAACCTACCTGTCTACACTGAGACCAACACTTAGACATTACAACACTTCACTATTGTTGTACAGTCACTGAAACGACACTTAGTGTTCAACCACATATACTGTAGCTCACACCCCTCACAGATCTGTGTCAGTCTCTTCACTCCAGCGTGCCAACATGCCGTGGACGACAAACCCCACTGACGACGTGGACGTCTGGCTCAGAGGCATCACAGACTGCCTCACACCAAAGACAATTGAACTGTTATTATTTTTAATAATAATCATAACGCTGAGAAGATTCCTGACAAATGATTCAAGCCAAAACCACAACCACGTGGAACTAACCAAGATCATCTGTTCCCTAAGCAATGCCTTTACAGCCCAGCTGACACTAAGCGACAAGCACATCACCCACCTTCAGGAGGAGCTGACACGTGCTCAGAGCCGCATAGACAAGCTGGAAGTGATAGTCCAGGACGACTTCAAGCGTCAGACCACTGAGTTCTTGAGAGAGCTGATGCACACTCAGCGCTGCACAGACCAGCTCAAAACGAAAGCTCAAGACAAACTCATGCCTGATGTAGTGGAGCAAGAAACAAAGAAACAAGTTGACAAGCTCCAAGAAGCCCTTGCAGTCACTGAACGTGACAAACAAGAATTAAAGACTGTCCAGATGCACCTGGTAAACCAACTCCAGGCTGCTGAACATCAGCTAGAGAAAGCTAAAGCTGACATTAAAGACAAGAACTCTAAAATGAATGCTCTGAAAGACCACCTGGAAAGGTGCAGTGCTGACATTGACCATCTGACCCAACAGCGAGATGACGCCAACGACGAGCTCTACGCGGTCAGAGGTGAACTCCAGCACATTTTCCAACAGAAACCAGAGCCAAGAAGGGAGAGACCTCCCTCAGCATCACCACTGCTGAGCAGAACAGAGTCCTCCATCCAAGAACTGCCATACAACAGAAAAGGTGAATGGCCGCAACCCAAAACATCACCAGCCTTCACCACAGAACTGTTCACTGCCAACAAGCAACGAGAGCTCATCCAGGCAGACTCCAAAGCTGCACAGGCGATGACCTTTAAAGATCTCAACAAGCTGGTTAAGAATATCACTCAGTTCAACCCGAACTCCACGGAGGGCCAAGACATTGAAGCCTACATCCGAGATATCAACTTCCACCTAGAGGTGAGACCACATGTGACTGACAGAGACAGGTTCTACCTCCTCCGATCCACCTGCAGTCCAGAGGTAAGAAGCTTCCTAGACCGACAACCTGCTCATGTCAAGTCAAACTACCAGCTGCTATGTGAGACACTGATTAAGGAATTCACAGGCCCAGAGTCGGAACATGGTGTGTTAATCGCCTTGGAAACCAAACAAGGTCGACACGAGACTCCCCAAGCCTACTACCACCGTTTTCGACAAGCCTTCTTTGGTGCACATAACTCACCTGAACATGAAGAGGATGTGAATTTCAAAACCCTCTTCCTGAGAAACCTGCACCCTGGATTGAGTCATCATCTTTATCTCATGGCCAGCCCAGACACAATGACAATTCAACAGCTACGTGACCTGACACACAAGGCCCACATCAAACAGAAGATGTCCTCAAAGAAAGGTTTGAAAACATCCACAGTGTCAAACTCCTTCAGCCAAGACACAAGCTATGCACTGGAAGACACCCAGTGGCATGACAACACCACAGTCCTTCGCAAGGTGCACAGAGAACGTGACCCCCAGGCCAATGACGGCTACCACACCAACCGCATGGAAAAGCCATGGGACCAGCCACGCTTCTCAATGAACCCACAAGAAGGAAACAACTGGAATCCTAACTGGATATCCAAAGGCTGTCAACCAACGCATCCAAAAGCATTCAATGTGAGTAATCGACGACGAAACTCACCTCGGCACCACTCAGTCAAACACAACACTGAGTGTGCCCAAGAACAAGACAGTTTACCCTCAGAAGACATGGAGCAACTAATGAGGCAAATGAAAGTGTTCATAGAAAACAAGCTGAACACGAATGACCAACAAGATGAGTCAAATTCACTATGACTAGCGATGGAACGGAAGACCAATGATCATCTGGTACACCTTCATAATGAAGATGACGACCACCTGTTCTACAACAACACAGAACAGAGGGGTCTCTCACAGCCAACCACTGACAAACACCCAGAGGTACCAGAAAACACCACACTGGCTTCCCATTACTCACAAAGAAACCATCACACAAGCTCCAAACTCAAGAACCACGTGTGTGCTACAGTAACCACAGTAAGCACAGAAGGTCAGAAAGTCTGTCACAACCAGAAGGCATCACAAGAGGAGTGCAACAACGGAGACAAAGTTTTGCACCACAGCTTCACGCATCCATGCCAAACTGCCTCCCAATGTCTGCCAGAGAACTTCCTGCCTTACTGGACTGACCCCCAGCAGATCATAGAAGATCCCTTTCCTAAGGCAATGATGCAACAAGCCAACCTTCATCTAAGCTCATCAAAGCTAAGCCAAGAAGCACGTGGGCAAGCCTTCAAGAAAAGGGGGGGAGCCAAACAGACTGAGACAGATCTGACCATACATACATACATACATGCATTACCCTACGCCACTAACATGCTCACTAACACGTAGAGGTTAACCACATCTACCATGGAAAACATTCAACAAACATGTTTTCCCCACAGGTAGAAAACTAACTTCAGAAACTAGCTTAACGACTTAGCTACACTTACCATAGGAAACATACTAGCTATCCATCCAACAAGTAGAACACCTCTCATTACCCTGTGATACCTGACACCTTAGCTGCACAACAGTAGTTATAAGCCATACTAGGAACACTCAATTGTTTTGTTTTACCTCTTCCTTAACTTTCCTTCTTCTTGTATTAGGTAAAATGCATGTCTACCCCCCCTAAGGGTCAAGGTCACGGTAATAGGATTGACGCACCACGCCTGACACTTGTAAGCCGCCTTAAAACGAATGTGAGCCAGAGAGCTCCATGCATGATGGGTCACATAATTGTTACCACAAATTATTTCACCAGAAAATAAAAGGTAAAACGTCTTAACGTGAAACAACTTAGAAGAGAAGATAACAAACAAACGTAATCACAGAATTTGATCAAAGAATCACCGTACCGAAACAAATTAGAATAACAATCCCAAAATTTAAACTCTACTCAATATAATAGACCATATTGAGAGAATGAACTTGAACTTTTAATACTTAAGTAATCTAATGCCCTGCACCAGTACAGTGACCAGTCATGGAGGTGTTGTCTTGTTGTTTGCTTTGTATGTGTCTGTTTCTTCTACCCGTGTTTCTCCAGCGTTCACCGATGTCTTCATCTTAACACATCGCCGTACGAAGAGGGGATATGTAGGATTGAGTGCGAAACAAACACAAATGAATCTTCCAGGTGAATTGTTCAAACATAGTTTCTCACAGAACTGAACATTCCAGACACCAAATCACCAACCCCAGAGCCATAAAAGAAGGCTCCAGCCAGCCAGTCTCCGCTGACCAACGAAAACCCCCAGCTAAGAACTTTATGGCCATGCAAGCTTCAAAGAAGATGAGCCCAACTAAAGAAAGAACTGGTCAATGTAAGATAGCTTGGAAAAGAATGATTAGCTCAGAGATAGCACAATTCAGCCCGATCAAGATAACAGCAGAAGCTGCTCGAGCCCACAACATTCCAGACCCCCCCCCCCCGTAAGGACCTCGGATAGACCTCAGGGTGTAAAATCGTTTCAAACCACAGAGCTGAGATTTTACCTATAACATAAATAAAATCATTCAAGAACAATTTTCAATGGACTTATAGATCAAGCATCATGCAACGACATGATTCTATATTGTTCCTACAATAGATGGGTGTATCTGATATGCTTAGATGCCATACAATTCATGTAATTGTAATAATTGATAGATTTTTGAATGAAAATGTGTTGTGTTTCATATCGATATGATCTTATGTTCTTAATTCAAAGGATGGCTTGATTGAAATCTGTGGAAAATGTTTCGGATTCTTATAATAGTAATAATGTCTTAGCTGTGGCCTCTGTACTCTTTGCTAGAGCTTAGAGAGTAAGGAGAGCACAGATAAGCTTGATTTATGATAAGAAGTGAAGAGAACGCCACCTCCTAAACAAAGACAGTGTCTAATTGGTTAGAACTGATCCAGGAGGCTGGGTGGACATTTGAGTTTAAAATCTTAACACCAGAACAAAGTAGAGTTTCAGTGCAGAACCAAAAATGCAGCGGGAGATGAAGATCTAAGACAGACAAGTAACCATGTAAAACGCGCAGACGAAATAACCCAAATCAAGATCTGAAGAACATGGGTTAAACAGCTTCATTCAAGCCATCATCTACTCTTCTCAATTTCCTTTCTTTTCTTAGTTTCCTTTCTTTTCCGTTGTGAGTCTCGGTTCTAAGTTAAGTTTTGCGATAAGATTTCGAGCCACGTTTCTTCTGCAAAGCCAGCTTCAAACAAAGACTTTCATCCCGCCAGCACACCACGTGACTGACCACGTGACCCAGACATCAGGCACGCGAGACCAGCCAACGAACGGACCGGGAAAACCCCTTTACACGCAACAAAAAGGGAATCCCCAAAAGCAAAGACAAGCAAGTACTGCCTCCAGACTCTTAGCTAAACTGGTGTATTTGATACTGATTTAATAACCTAGGAAACGACAAAAGGGTTAAACTAATGATTGATGGTTCATTCAGGTTGTGTCTTATAAGTGCATAGAAAACTGGGATTACATCATCTCACTCTTACTCTCACTCTTAAAACTTAATCTTTCCTTACTCTTTTCTTTCTGCAACGCGTATGAATGTGTATGTGTGTGTTTGTGTTAGATATTAGTTTTATGTGTTAGAATAATCAATAAAGTCTCGTTTGTATTTTAAAGAGAAATATTACTTGTGTTATTGTGCTTACAAATTTAATGTCTTAAACTTCTGATCTAAGTTACCTTGCTAACTATATAGTGTTTCACTATAGTTCGGATATTTATATCCGTTGCAGAGTGGATAGTTACAGCCAGTTCAAATGAACCGCGAACAAGTCATTTGCTCGGTTGTAATAAGTGACTCTTTTGAATTCCCTATAAATTAATTAATAATTCCTTTGAGCTAAATTGTAATCACTACAGATTACAATAATATCTTACAAAGGGAACATCGATACATCACTTCACAGGAAGTGGAGAGCGATGATCACCCAACTGTCATTTCGCGCACCACGTCATCACCAGTCAGAATGGTCGTAACTAACGATGGAGGAGTTTACGTATGTGTGTAAGTATTCATACATTTCGCCATTGTTATACAAATGACAGTATTTTTAACGGTTATTGTTGTGAATAATACATATACTATTTTTGATGATAATAATTTACCTCAGTGAATGCAGCCAGCTTAGCTAGTTTGTGAAGTAAAGTGATTTTATTTTAGGTAGTTGTAAAATAGTGCAATATAATTGTAAATATATAATATAATAATAAAAAATAAAATATGAATGTAGTCCTATATTATATTTATGTTATATCATAATCTGCGCGACTCCGTCGTTGACTTTCTTTGATGACATTTGCAGGGCGTTTCAAATGAGCGGGTATTTTCAGTGAAGTCCACTTCAACTGATATACCGTGCTCAGGGAGTAGGGGAGCAGTGAACATTGCGTATGGACCCTGTCAAATGGAACGCACATTAGATGTGTAAAAACAAGTGGAAAGCGCGAGCGCGCCGCTGTCTCCTTTCCACAAGCGCATGTTCTCCTGTGGCGTCTGTCGTTGCTATGCAACCATGAACTGCGCTCTCCATGATGACAAGAGCTGTGTCTGAAATCGCTCCCTATCCACTATATAGTGCACTATTTAGGGTGTCGGCCATTTTGTAGTGGTGTCCGAATTCTGAGTGAACGACATCATTCCCTACATTCTTCACTACTTTTACCCACAATCCTCTCTGAATTCGAGTGTACATAGTATGTAGTACACTTGCTGAGACACTAGGTGTTTCTCAATGTCAAGGATACTTCCTTGGCAGGACTGGTCCTTCCAAGTCACTTCCTTCAGAGGCTAGGCGAGGCTCCTCTTTAGCATTCTACTGTCTATGGTTTTTCAACGGCTCTGGAACAGGCTAGCAAGTGCACGTCATTGCGTCATTACGTAAGTGACAATGAAAAACAGCGTTGCTATGGACGCAGTTCTGTTCACTCAGGCAATATAATCGTTTTTAAATCAATAAACTCCTTTTTAATCATATTGATTCTTTGACTGTCAAGTGTGTTTATAAACAGTGCGGGTCAATTTGACTCATAACATAATGGATGTAATTATTTTTTAAAACAAATGTTTGGTAACGTAAATATACTTATATTTGAAAGCATATTGCCCCGTTAACGATCCGACTCCGTTAACGTCCGACATTTTGAATTTTTTTGAACAAGATAGCAAAGCTGCGCGCATAGGATTGTGGGTGATTTGAGAGCGTGAAGAGCGCGAAGGCTACACATATGCATCCTTTCCTCTATATGGGATATTTTTCGAACGGAGGACTCAGTCCTTGGTTGAAATTCCGAGGATCCTCGACATTGGAACAGTCCTTCGACGGATGTCGATGACGTAGCATCCTCGAAATTCTGGCTTCCGAGGATCCTTCCTTGACATTGAGAAACGGCTACTATTTCCCACAATCCAACACAATAAGGCGATAGAGCGCGAATGAAAAATAAACAAAAATGTCACCATGGCAACGGTGCATGCGAGTTAGAAAACAATCATTTATAAGACCAGACGCCTGGTTATTTATTTATATATACCGTTATATCTATATTTGAATAAACAAATGTGTTGTGCAGTGTTTTGTTCTCTTTTATTTTCACATATAAATGTAAAAAGTAAATAAATATGACAAGCAAGTGTTTTTATTATCTTTTTTTAAAATCAAATAACGCAATAAACGTGAAAAATACATACATACAATTGTTACATACAATTCATACAGCCAAAAAAAGGAAATATTAAAGATGGGTAGGTAATGTTTATGACAAATTGTCTGAGCTCTCTGGCGCGTGATAATTATGTCAGTGTCCGAATTCTTTGCTGATGTAGTGCACTCAACTGCCATTCACTATGTAGGGATTAGTGAACGAGTGAACGAGTGAGCGGTTTCAGACACAGCTAAGGAAGTATCAGCAAAAGATTAATAGATTTCTAGCCCTTGCATTAGCTTTACTACTAGATATATTTATGGAGATGGAAAATAATAAGGCCTGCTAACGTTGGTGCACTGCACCCGAGAAAGCACACTTTGCAGTTCCTCCGGAAATGCATTTTTCTAGTTAAGTGTGCTTGCTGAAAGCAGCACACTTATTGTTTTTCTTAAGTTTGTATGCTAGACAGGAAGGCCAAATGTAAATATGATATTTATTATAGGTTTATGTGAGGATTGTTTGTTAAGTTCACTTAAATTAAAAGTTGTCATATTTTTTTTTTGAAGCCTAATGTTAAAAACTTGATAGCTTTTAATTACACTGTAATGTTGGATGGCTATAATTAATGTTTAAAATTAGGGGGGAGAAATCATTTTTATCCAGATATCAATAGCTGTATTAGTATCAGTGAGACTGGCCTTTATGTTGTCTCTACATTCATTTGTAGATTAACTGTGAAATGATTACATTATAAAATATATAAACCTAAACAAATGTAAGTGTTTTAATTGCGGAAAAAACGTATGATTAATCAAGTTAATATATATATATATTTATATTTATATACATACAGACATACATACATACATACATACATACATAATATCCGTGGTTAGTCATGGGTCGTGTAGGCAGGGCATTACAAATAAAAAAAATGGCATTAATGGCATTTTTCTAGTTAAGTGTGCTTGCTGAAAGCAGCACACTTATTGTTCTTCTTAAGTTTTCTTCTTCCTATTAAGTGTGCTTGCTGAAAGCAGCACACTTATTGTTCTTCTTAAGTTTTATTATTATTATTATTATTATTATTCCCGGGAGAAAAATTTTGGCCAGCTCCTGCGCCTAGGCCCTTTGAGACAAAGACACCGTTCCAACTTTAAAACGTTCGGTCAGTACCGATGTAAGTTGCTTGCGAAGATGACATCACGAGTCCATGTCGTTCGTCCGCCATAGTGGATTGAACAGAAAGCAAAACTAAAGTTTCACAGGTCACAAATTTGGTCCGAACTTCACGAAACTGGATGTAGGACCAAGCCTCACAAAAGTTACTAGAAGGATTTTTGATTTTCTGAAGCGTTTGGCTGTGACAGGCAAACGCTTCTGAAAATCAAAAATCCCTCTAGTAACTACGCCGAAATCGGCGGCGTAGTCGCCAAAACAGGAAGTAGTTCATATTTCAGGAACGCTGTCACGTATCGAAACCAAACTTTGTACATTAACTCGAGACTCCAATGTGAGGATGTACAAGATCTGAATTATTTTTTTTTTATTTCAGGCTAATTGACAAACCCATTTACTTATGCAAAAGAGTTTCACTTCACACTTTTAATGTTAATGCATTTAGACAGTAGCTGGCACTGTTGTATTACATTTCACAGAGCTGCCAAGTCAGTGAATAGACTGCATTAGTTTTTACTAGGTTTGTCTTAATAAATGCAGGGCCTGAATTTCGTTTTTTAAACTGGGAGGGAATTCCACCGCTTACATGGGTCACATGGGGGGGATCTAAAGATTATTAGCCTATGCATCATACATTCGGTCTTCTTCGCTAACCAGTTTGGTGATTGCCTCCGGCCAGAGCAAAGTTGCGGAGGTGGCACGAGTAATTTTGGATAGCAGGAACAACAGGAATAAAACTAGACCAGAAAACTGGGAAAGTGCATGGAAGACAAACAATTTAGAACATGGTTGGTGGTCAAAATAAAGAAGGATTTTGCAGCGTTTGTAAAAAGGTATTTAAATTGGGTAGCTACAATGGGAATCAATGGCGTAAAATCTCATATGCAATCTGACAGCCACAGGTCGACGGTAAAAGGCAGACAGCAATTAACTATGTGTAGTAACGTTCCCTCATCAGCTCGACATCCGCTGTTGAAGCTCACTTTGCGTTTTTTAACGCGTTAACGCATGAGATTATTTTTGTCCAGTTTAACGCGTTAAAATATTTAACGCAAACGCAGCATTCGTTAATTTTTGTCATCCCTTGGGTAGCGTTACATTATATGATCCCGCTCTTATTCATGTAAATGCTTTTAAACGCGCTGCCTGCGAATGTCCTGTCTATGTAACACACACACACAGATAGAAAGACGCGCGCCAGATCGTGCGCACAGACTGCGCACCAGAAAACGGTCCTCTTTCGCGCAACGAACAATAACACACAATTTTGCCAAAATGTCTGTTTTGTGAGTATCCTCATAAAATAAGAGCAGTCTTAAATTAGTGAAATAAAGTCTTTAATGAACGCAAAGAGTTGTGAGAGAATGAGGCGAGTGTTAGATCCGTGTTTCTGTCAGCAGCTGCTCTTAAAGGGACAGCAGCCAATAAAGCTTTCTGTCAGTAAAGTTAATCACAGAACAAAGGCACCAGAGAAAATTACTCACTGCTATTGACTAAAGAACTCTTGTAGCTTTAATAAGCATTAGTCTATATTTAATCTATAACTTATGCTGTGCAGACTGTTTGATTATGAATGCTAGACAGGAAGGCGAAAGGTAAATATGATATTTATTATAGGTTTATGTGAGGATTGTTTGTTAAGTTCACTTAAATTAAAAGTTGTCATATTTTTTTTTTTGAAGCCTAATGTTAAAAACTTGATAGCTTTTAATTACACTGTAATGTTGGATGGCTATAATTAATGTTTAAAATTAGGGGGGAGAAATCATTTTTATCCAGATATCAATAGCTGTATTAGTATCAGTGAGACTGGCCTTTATGTTGTCTCTACATTCATTTGTAGATTAACTGTGAAATGATTACATTATAAAATATATAAACCTAAACAAATGTAAGTGTTTTAATTGCGGAAAAAACTTATGATTAATCAAGTTAATATATATATATATATATATATATATATATATATATATATATATATATATATATATATATATATATATATATACATACAGACATACATACATACATACATACATAATATCCGTGGTTAGTCATGGGTCGTGTAGGCAGGGCATTAAAAATAAAAAAATGGCATTAAAAAGGCATTAAATTTAAATTGAAGATCCCTGCAGAAACCCTGTCAGCTGTTCGGCCGAGCATTCAATGTTGTTACGCTGCAAGCTGATCAGTTGGTTCGTTGCTGCCGCGCTCTATCACTCGCACACCATAAAGAGCAAATTGTTTTTTAATGTTTCAATTTCGTGATTAAAATGACATAATTTGGAAGCGGATAATTTCTTCACAAACAGCTCATTATGACTCAATGTTAGAATGCTGCACCTACACTGTGTGAATAAGGTCAGTGCAACGCAGACCACTGCATTGACAGCGTGAAACATATGATCTGTCTATGGCCAGGGCTCAGCGGAAGACAGAAAATGGCGGTCCAGAACTGATTGAGGAATTAAATTCGAAAATAAAAGACAGTTTGACATCTTTTTTTTTCTCGCATCTGTGAATTTATTTTTTAGTCATTTGTTCTGAGATGAAGCGAATATATTTGTGCGGGAATTTCTCACACTATAAAAGCAAATAGTGAAACTGATAGCGTTCTTCATTTAATTACAATATGAGGACTGACGGTAGGCTATAAAAATCAGCGTTTCTGTGTAGGTGATGACAACCATCTTGACAGCAGCAATCAAAGCATCGCTAATTACGGTAGACCTTAATTTGAGATAGTAAATTTGTTCCTAATCAAAGGGAACACTCAACCACAGAACAGCTGGGTGAGTTTTGTATTGGGTTATCGGATACAGTAAATGAAGACTGTCAACTTCTTTTCAATAGGCTTCTATTTCATCACCCAAAATACTCCCACTCTCTGCTGTATATTCATAACTAATTATTTCAAAACCAACAACCAAGCCACATAAACAATGCCATTGGCACTAGTCTACATTGCAGACATTTCTCTTAATGCACATAACTTTTCACCTTTTTGCACAATCTTGAAAAAAGTACTATTGTTGAAATTCTCACATCAAGCAAACTTCAACGCACCCTTATCCACTACCTGCTAACGTTAGTGAACCGCACCCGAGCAAGCACACTTTGCAGTTCCTCCGGAAATGCATTTTTCTAGTTATTATTATTATTCCCGGGAGAAAAATTTTGGCCAGCTTCACGAGCTTCACGAAACTACACGTACATGATCCTTGGACCAAGCCTCACAACAGTTACTAGAAGGATTTTTGATTTTCGGAAGCTTGTGCCCGTCACAGCCAAACGAAATCAGCGGCGTAGTCGCCAAAACTACATATTTCAGGAACACTGTCATGTATCGAAACCAAACTTTGTACATTAACTCGAGACTCCAATGTGAGGAGGTACAAGATAAAAAAAAAAAAAAAAAAAAAACATTACAAAATTTTACATTATTTTTACATTACTTGGCAGAACGGTCATAACTAACGATGGAGGAGTTTACGTATGTGTGTAAGTTATACATTTCGCCATTGTTATACAAATGACAGTATTTTTAACGGTTATTGTTGTGAATATTACATATACTATTTTTGATGATTATAATTTACCTCAGTGAATGCAGCCAGCTTAGCTAGTTTGTGAAGTAAAGTGATTTTATTTTAGGTAGTTGTAAAATAGTGCAATATAATTGTAAATATATAATATAATAATAAAAATTAAAATATGAATGTAGTCCTATATATATTTGTATATCATAATCTGCGCGACTCCGTCGTTGACTTTCTTTGATGACATTTGCAGGGCGTTTCAAATGAGCGGTTATTGTCAGTGAAGTCCACTTCAACTGATATACCGTGCTCAGGGAGTAGGGGAGCAGTGAACACTGCATATGGACCCTGTCGAATGGAACGCACATTAGATGTGTAAAAACAAGTGGAAAGCGCGAGCGCGCCGCTGTCTCCTTTCCACAAGCGCTTGTTCTCCTGTGGCGTCTGTCGTTGCTATGCAACCATGAACTGCGCTCTCCATGATGACAAGAGCTGTGTCTGAAATCGCTCCCTATCCACTATATAGTGCACTATTTAGGGTGTCGGCCATTTTGTAGTGGTGTCCGAATTCTGAGTGAACGACATCATTCCCTACATTCTTCACTACTTTTACCCACAATCCTCTCTGAATTCGAGTGTACATACGATGTACACTTGCTGAGACACTATTTCCCACAATCCAACACGATAAGGCGATAGAGCACGAATGAAAAATAAACAAAAATGTCACCATGGCAACGGTGCACGCGAGTTAGAAAACAATCATTTATAAGACCAGACGCCTGGTTATTTATTTATATATACCGTTATATCTATATTTGAAAAATCAAATGTGTTGTGTAGTGTTTTGTTCTCTTTTATTTTCACATATAAATGTAAGAAGTAAATAAATATGACAAGCAAGTGTTTTTATTATCTTTTTTTTTAATCAAATAACGCAATAAACGTGAAAGATACATACACATACAATTGTTACATACAATTCATACAGCCAAAAAAAGGAAATATTAAAGATGGGTAGGTAATGTTTATGACAAATAGCTGGGTTTCAGTCACGTGATTATTATGACGCACGAAGGCGGGGCGATCGCAGATGGAGGGCAGGAAGTAAACATGGAGAATAGTCTATGGAGGAAACCGTTGCGGAGTGTCCGTATTGTACATTTTTGACCGTCCGTTTACACGTTCTTTCAACTCTAACCCATATCCGATTCATGTGTTTACACTTGCCATACTATCTGAAACATCGCGCATGCTTAAACGGTTAAATTCTCTTGCACAGATGGGCGGACGCGAAATGCTTGATCCTATCTCTGCGATATATGCGAAGTTCGCCAAATATCACCATGATTATGAGGCGAGGGAGGACGAAAAGTGCCATCATTGCACATATGCTTCAGTTATTGTGTGTGAGAGAGATCTCAGGACTGGTGGGAGCATATTGTGTTTAAATATTGGCTTTAACCGCGGAGACGTTGCCTAACGTAATGCCTCAGAAAATCCGACCTGCCTGTTTACATGACAGTCGCAGTGGCACATATCCGATATATTTCCACATATGAATGAGGCCTGAAACCGATCTCGAAATATCCGAATGCATGCGTTTTTTTTCCTGTTTACACTGTCATAGAAAACATCCGATCTATGTCACATATGAGCAAAAAATCGGAATTGGATCACATTTCACTGACAGTGTAAACGAGGTAAATGAGCATTTAACGACAACCTAATGCTATATAAACACAGACACAAAAAACACGTTGGCTAGCTAACATACCTCCGACGAAGTGATCGTTGCAGACTCGGGCATTAACAGACTCTGATCCTCCCGACCGCAGACATAACTTACATTAAAAATCCACTTTTTACGGCATTGTTCTGTGAGCTTTTTACAATTCTCACCTTTATGAATGACAATCTTAGGTACTCTATAAAAACCCTTTCCTCGATTAGAATGATTGGAGCAGCCGTAAACTACACAATACACTGGCATTTTTTCAGACAGCAGATTCAGCTATTTCACTTCCTGCCCTCCATCTGAGTTTCGCGCTCTCGCCATGCAGCAGCGTGACGTCATGTGAAAACAACCTATTGTCCGAGGTTTCTGGCGCGTGATAATTATGTCAGCGTCCAAATTCTTTGCTGATGTAGGGCACTCAACTGCCATTCACTATGTAGGGATTAGTGAACGAGTGAGCGGTTTCAGACACAGCTAAGGAAGTATCAGCAAAAGATTACTAGATTTCTAGCCCTTGCATTAGCTTTACTACTAGATACAGTGCTATGCATAAGTTTAGACACCCATGCTAAAGTTGACTAAAAAGAGGAATAAAAAATCATCTTTTGGAAATTGAACTTAATGCTTTAATTTAAATTGTTTACATGTGCGTAGTGATATTGGCTTGATTTCGGCTGTGACCTACTTACATTTTCGATGCTGATTGGTTGAAAATCTAGCTCAACAGTTTTATGTCTCAATACGCAGTCAATATAGTGCGCCAATAAATTACAATTTCTCATTAACTGCAGGATAATGTGTGGAGAACTTTTTGCTTGGATACCTTTTATTAACATTGAACATATTGAGCAAAAGAAAAAGCAGTGCCCCGTTTGTCGGAACGAAACCCTATTTCTAGGCCTCTTTTAGGCTACCGACAGCGGCCTAAAAGGGACAAGAGCACATAAGGATCAGGTGAGCACAATTAATGAAAGGGACCAAAGCACATGAGAATCAGGTGAGCACAATTAGTGAAATGAGGGCAAGACGAGAACTAAACAAGGGGGCGTGGTAACAGAAAACAAGGAGGCAGGACAAGAGGAGCACATGGCAAACACAAACAAAGACAGAGCCATGTGCTCAGACACAAAACCAACAAGGAAACATTAAACAATGACAAAACAGACAAGACAGTAAGAGCAGGATCCTGACAGCATCTAGATGGAACATCAACCGAGCTCATCAAGCTGTGGACATGAGTGGTACATCACTAACTAAAATTTATGATGTACGTTTTATGTCCCACATGAATGTCCTCAGCAACAGAGTCCTTGGATGTGCACTCCTGCCAGAATTCAAACCTCCCGGGAAACCCACTGGTAAAATTCAACATTGTACACTATATTACGATAGTGATTCCAGGCATCACTGTGTGTTTTCAAAGGCTTTGCATGCTGCCTGAACGCTAACCAATCAGACCATCGTTTTCATGACTGATCATTGCTGTAATGTGCCCATTTCTAGTTATAAGATTTGTCAGTTTGTGAAGTTGAAATGTATTTGTTTTAGTTTTTCTTTGTGATTTAAAAAAAAAAATTTTTTTTTTATTTAATTACATTTTTCATGCGTTAATCGCAAAATTGATTATTCGTTAGCAACACTACATTCATCACATGCACTGTACGGCTTTAGCTTGATATATAGCTCTTATTACAAAATGTTTATTGAATCTTTATGGCAGATGAGCGTATAGCTGTGGAGTACTTGCTGGCACAGTCTGACAGAGGAGACCTGCTTTCTCCACTGGAGCAACGTGAAATCGCCATGCCAGAGATGCAGGTTGAAGTTCAGGAGGATGAATGTCTGGATGTCACAATATGTGATGCAGCAGACATCAATTTAGGCACACACACCCTTGGAAGTTCCAGCAGTCATGGTGATTCATTGAGCTCACCTCTAGTAATGTAAATTTTCTTGACCATTTTTAATAAAAATTGCATAGGAATGTTAGTTTTTAGGAGCAATGAATGAGTTGCTTCATAATTAAACTTTCTTTTAATTAAAAGATTAATAATAGTAAACTTTTGTTTAGCATAAAATTTGAACAATCAGTTTTGTAACTTAAGTTTATTCTTCTCTTAAAAATGTTTAAATATAATCTAGGAAACCAGTGTGCCAAGTGCTGGCTCTTACAGTCCTGGCATTGAAGACATTTCCTGTGCTGGACCCAGCACACCAGCTCCGGTAAAGTTTGTGAATAATGGTTTATCAAAGAACTTTTAATAAATTATTTCGTTATGTGGGATTCTGTCATTGTTTCCATTTTCAGGATAGTAGATGTGATTCAAGGGGTATTCCTGGATGGGAGGCAGTGGATAACCTGGTAGGGTTCCCCATCTGTCTTAACCGCACAATCACTGGTTTATCAACCAATGAGATAGTGGATATCTTGCGGTTGTATTCGTATTTGCATGCCATTGATCAATCCCCCTCCAAGTATTCCCTTAAGTGCAAGAAAAAAACCTTGGAAGGTCCTTGGAGAGCTTCTCGGAAGCGTAGTGGCCGAGCCCCCGGTCAGCAAGCAGCTGAGAGGTGAGTTAAATTGTAATGCACCGGTGTTAAATTTGAGTCTTGTTGAATGCTCCCTGTGTAATTTAATTACTTTTAAATGCTAAAATACTTTAGAAAACTGTTTTGATGAGATCCAGGATAGGTCATAAAGTCTATCCCTCATTTCAATAATCATAATCAGTCTATATGTTTACAAAGCTATAATGAACCATAGAATACTAATCATACATAATACAATCATGCATCTTTTTATTCACAGACTGTTCATGACTCATGGTCAGGCCGCCCAGAGACCTGATGCCAACAGGGTTTCAGAATGTGTCTCAAGCTTCTGAAGGAATTTAGGGAAGCCAGAAATAGGCCTAAAGACAACAAGGGCAAAACCTTTCCCATTCTCATTCCTCTTTTTGGCAATTGTGATGACGTATAGCCACATCAAGCAGCTGCTTGAAGACTGCAGAGAGCTACTGGACAAGACCAACTTAGTACTAGTTACTATAAACAACACCACAGTGTCTTTATGGTGAGTTGGATTTAAGCTTCCTAAATTCACTACAGTAAAATGAAATCTATTCCTATGATGAACGACTGCACTTCCACAATAATAAATCTATTGAACTATTCTCAATTCAACATGTATTTGTACAGGTATATAACATACATTAAATGTATACATTGTTTTCAGACACTCTCATTTTGAAACTTGTACCTTTTTACAGTATATGTCTGCCAAAAAAAAAAAAAAGGATTTAAAAAAAGAATTGGTAATAAATGTATACATTGTTTCACAAAAGCTTTTCAGAAATTCAGAATGTTACGGTTTAGAATACATTATCGCTTATTACACAGCTCTCTGAAATGCTTGATTCTGATTTGTCAGTTGAGACATTTGTGGCTTTAGCTTATTCACCGTATCCCCCAGAGTTAGATAAGTCCACACATACCCTTTTCATCTCGGTGCGTGCCGTAACTCTGTCTGATGCACCCACCGCTAGCTTAGCAAAAAGACTGGAGGTAAATGGCTCCAGCTAGCATACTGCTCCCAATAAGTGACAAAATAATGCCAACATTTTCCTATTTACATGTTGTGATTTGTATAGTCACAGCGTGTACAAATAACAAGGTCACATGAACCACAGCCATCTTCAAACAGTATACATACTGGGAACTATATTCTCAGAAGGTGAAGCACTTCTACTTGGGCGGAGTGATTTGCTGAGAACCTGAGAAGCCCCGTGGAGAGGAGCAGAGAGTTCGCTCAGAGTTGGAGTAAATCACTCCGCAGAAGTAGCAGTGCTTCGGGGATACGGTGAATAAGCTAAAGTCCCAAAAAGTCGACGTGTTCCTTTAATGCTGAACTATCCAAGTGATGGATAGTTTTTGAATAGATTAGTGTACATAGTTTTTAAAAACAAATCAGTAGAGATGTTTTGTGAATGGACTGTAGGTAAAGCTAAACATTTCTGTGTTATTCTTTCCCAGGCTTCTCGACTTACAGAAAAGAACTGACCGGGACACCTTGCTACATGGAGTGGAGCTTCCCCAGCCTGTTGGTTTGGCAAAAGAGCCACTGCCGAAGCCTAGAGAACTACCATCTACACCTGTTGAACATAGACATGTTGCCATTGAGTTCCAGGAGCCTGAAAATCGGGAGGGTGAGGCAGTTATTCACCAATGTAAATATGCACGAACTGGAACTGCAGTGTCTTCTATTACGCACACAGACACTGGGTTTGGAGACATGAAACCATCTGGCACAGACTGGCCTGGGGCCCAGCACTTTCCTGGGTGGCATGTCTGGCCTGGATATTCTGATTTGTCTTGTCCACCATCGAACTCTCAGGGCTGGTCTTCTCTTCCACCTGGCCAACAGCCATCAGTTCCACCATCGCACTCTCAGGGCTGGGCTTCTATTCAGCAGGGCCAACAGCCTTCAGTTCCACCATCGCACTCTCAGGGCTGGTCTTTTCCACCGGGCCAACAGCCTTCAGTTCCACCACCTCCTCAGAACCGACAGCGTGCATGGAGACAGCACAAGGCAGCACTTGAGGATCAAGAGCGTGTGGCAAGAGGGGAGCCACCAAAGAAGCGTCACACAAAGGAACATTACCATTATGAGTGTAAAATATGTAGCCAATCAAAAAGTAAACTCACTGGCCATTCCCAGGTTAGAGGAAAGTGGTACTGTCCAGCATCTGGCCAGACCATTGCAGAGTGGAAAAACACTCTTTAGGCTTTATTTTCAAATCAGCTGTCTTTAATTTTTACGTTAGTGCATTACTACATTAAGTACATTAAGTAAATTCGAAGGAAACCACTAAAATACGTGTGTGTGTATATTATATATAACAATTGTTTCTACATTTTTATTTGTTTCTAAATTTTTATTAAACTGTATTTGTGGAAGTTGTTTTATTATTATTATTATTATTATTATTATTATTTATTATTATTATTATTATATCTAGCCATTGAATTGTGTATGTATGTATGTATGTATGTTTGTATAATGGCTAATATAATGGCATTTATAACTAAATGGCTACTTATTATTATTATTATTATTATTATTATTATTGTTATTAATTATAAATACTAGTTTTATTATTATTCATAATTTATCAAACTATTTGTAATAGTACTAGGTGTTTATTATTAGCATTACATGTAGCTATTTAAATTTGTATTTATTATAAAGTTATATAGATTTGAGCTTTTATTTGTGAAAGTATTTTATTATTATTATTATTATTATTACATGTAATGTGTGTTATTATTATTATTATTATTATTATGTAACTGAATTTGTGGTAGTGTTTATTATATATTAAACTATTTAAATTATATATGTGTATATGTATATATATATATCTACATATATATATATACATATATACATATATGTATATATGTATATGTATATATGTATATGTATGTATATATATGTATGTATATATATATATGTATATGTATATATATATGTATATGTGTATCGTATGTATATGTATATATATATGTATATGTGTATGTGTATATATATATATATATATATATATATATATATATATATATATATATATATATATACTGTATATGTGTGTGTATATGTACAGTGAGGAAAATAAGTATTTGAACACCCTGCTATTTTGCAAGTTCTCCCACTTAGAAATCATGGAGGGGTCTGAAATTGTCATCGTAGGTGCATGTCCACTGTGAGAGACATAATCTAAAAAAAAAAAAAAATCCAGAAATCACAATGTATGATTGTTTTAACTATTTATTTGTATGATACAGCTGCAAATAAGTATTTGAACACCTGAGAAAATCAATGTTAATATTTGGTACAGTAGCCTTTGTTTGCAATTACAGAGGTCAAACGTTTCCTGTAGTTTTTCACCAGGTTTGCACACACTGCAGGAGGGATTTTGGCCTACTCCTCCACACAGATCTTCTCTAGATCAGTCAGGTTTCTGGGCTGTCGCTGAGAAACACAGAGTTTGAGCTCCCTCCAAAGATTCTCTATTGGGTTTAGGTCTGGAGACTGGCTAGGCCACGCCAGAACCTTGATATGCTTCTTACAGAGCCACTCCTTGGTTATCCTGGCTTCGTGCTTCGGGTCATTGTCATGTTGGAAGACCCAGCCTCGACCCATCTTCAGTGCTCTAACTAGAGGGAAGGAGGTTGTTCCCCAAAATCTCGCAATACATGGCCCCGGTCATCCTCTCCTTAATACAGTGCAGTCGCCCTGTCCCATGTGCAGAAAAACACCCCCAAAGCATGATGCTACCACCCCCATGCTTCACAGTAGGGATGGTGTTCTTGGGATGGTACTCATCATTCTTCTTCCTCCAAACACGTTTAGTGGAATTATGACCAAAAAGTTCTATTTTGGTCTCATCTGACCACATGACTTTCTCTCATGACTCCTCTGGATTATCCAAATGGTCATTGGCAAACTTAAGACGGGCCTTGACATGTGCTGGTTTAAGCAGGGGAACCTTCCGTGCCATGCATGATTTCAAACCATGACGTCTTAGTGTATTACCAACAGTAACCTTGGAAACGGTGGTCCCAGCTCTTTTCAGGTCATTGACCAGCTCCTCCCATGTAGTTCTGGGCTGATTTCTCACCTTTCTTAGGATCATTGAGACCCCACAAGGTGAGATCTTGCATGGAGCCCCAGTCCGAGGGAGATTGACAGTCATGTTTAGCTTCTTCCATTTTCTAATGATTGCTCCAACAGTGGACCTTTTTTCATCAATCTGCTTGGCAATTTCCCCATAGCCCTTTCCAGCCTTGTGGAGGTGTACAATTTTGTCTCTAGTGTCTTTGGACAGCTCTTTGGTCTTGGCCATGTTAGTAGTTGGATTCTTACTGATTGAATGGGGTGGACAGGTGTCTTTATGCAGCTTTACGCAGCTAGCTAACGAGTGGAGGTGGACATTTTAAAGGCAGACTAACAGGTCTTTGAGGGTCAGAATTCTAGCTGATAGACAGGTGTTCAAATACTTATTTGCAGCTGTATCATACAAATAAATAGTTAAAAAATCATATATTGTGATTTCTTTTTTTTAGATTATGTCTCTCACAGTGGACATGCACCTATGATGACAATTTCAGACCCCTCCATGATTTCCAAGTGGGAGAACTTGCAAAATAGCAGGGTGTTCAAATACTTAATTTCCTCACTGTATATATGTGTATATATATATATATATATATATATATATATATATATATATATATATATATATATATATATGTATGTATGTATGTATGTATATATATATATGTGTGTATATATATGTGTATATATATATGTGTATATATATATATATATATATATATATATATATATATATATATATATATATGTATATGTATATGTGTATATATATATATATATATATGTGTGTGTGTATATATATATATATATATATATATGTATATATATATATATATATATATATATATATATATATGTATGTGTGTGTGTGTGTGTATATGTATATGTATTTCCTTATTTTTATTGTAAATGTTGGAATTGAGACTTAAGATTAAACCATATGTGTGGTAGTAAGTGTATAATAAATAATTGTATTTACATATATTTGTAAGTGTATATTTATTTTTTACATTTGAGCTTTTGGAATAAACTATATTGTGGTAAGTATGTGTTGTACACTTTTTTTCTTTCACATTGTTTGTGATAGGGTAGGTAAAATAGGTCTAAATTTTGACTTTTAAATCATTTAAATATTTTTACATTTACATTTACATTTATGCATTTGGCAGATGCTTTTATTATCCAAAGCGACTAATATTGCATTTCAAGGTACACATTTTACATTACATATGGAGAATCTTGGATATTAGTGTTTTGAATTGTTGCATTCGTTCTCTCTTAGAAAAGTCAAACAGAAACGTCTCCGGTTACTTGACTGTAACCTTGTTCCCTGAGAAAGCGGAACGAGATGCTGCGCTGCTCAGCGCATAGGGAACATATTTTATCGTGACCAGCTGTGAATATTGTGTATAACACGTCAATGAAATTGACCCGGAGGTAATATAGCCTCGGTCGGTGACGTCATCGCCGCGCCCCCGTGACACGAGGCTATAAGTAGATGAGCCACAGGTGCATCGTCAGGATATTTTCTCTGAAGAGCAATCCTGGGACATCTTCAGCACGGCAAAGTAGCGCAGCATCTCGTTCCGCTTTCTCAGGGAACAAGGTTACAGTCAAGTAACCAGAGACGTTCCCTTTCGAAAGCTACAGTCGATGCTGCGCTGCTCAGCGCATTGGGAACGAGAATACCCACGCCGCCATGCTTGAAAATGTCTGGGCCCCCACGGTTGTGCAGGTGTGTTTCACAAGAACGCAAGAAGGCCTAGACATTAGCTTGTGATGTCGACTCAAGGACATGAGAGCCCCGGAGTGGCATGAACATCCAAACTATAAAATCTTATGAATGTGTGCGGAGAGGACCAACCTGCCGCATCACAAATAAACTGCAAGAGGCACCTCTTGCCAAGGCAGCAGAGGAGGCGACCCCTCTGGTGGAGTGAGCCCTTAAAGCTGTTGGCGAATCTTGGCCGTGCGCCTCATAGGCAAGAGCAATAGCATCCCTGACCCAATGTGATATGGTCTGCTTAGTGGCGGCAGCCATCGGTTGCGGCCCCCATAACAGACGAAAAGTCGCTCTGACTTACGCCACTAGCTAATGCGGTGGACGTAGGCCTGAAGAGCACGGACTGGACATAGTCTATGAGATCTCTCCTGTTCCGGCGTCGTGAACGGCGGAGAGCAGAAGGCCTCAAGCGTGACAAGATGTATAGCCGAAAAAGACACCTTAGGCAGGTAATCAGGATGAGGATGCAAAATCACTTTCACCATTCCTGGGGCAAAGTCTAAGCAGGGTGGCGAAATCGACAGAGCCTGCATATCCCCAATTCTTTTTAAAGAAGTTATTGCCATAAGAAAAACCATCTTAGAGTCAGAAGTTTGTCAGACACTTATTCTAGAGGTTCAAAAGGAGTCTCAACCAGACCCTCTAGGACTAAAGCTAAGTCCCATGATGGGATCTTGGTTTTATGAGATGCCTCAGTCGTCTGTCCCCATGAATGAAATGAACGAACAGAGGATGTCTCCCAAGTGGCACCCCTTCAACCAAGGCATGGCAAGCCGAAAGAGCGGCCACATAAACCTTGAGAGTGGCGGGGCATGTGCCTGTTGATAATCTTTCCTACAGGAATTCCAGAACTGAAGCAATCTGGCAGTTGACCGGATCTGCATTATTTATGACACACCACCTTTAAAAGACAGTCCATTTGTTAACATAACTCTTTCTAGTGGAGGAAGCACTAGCACTGAGAATGGTCTCAACAACAACAGGCGAAAAGCCCAGTGCCCCTCAGTTGGTACCCATCAGGAGCCAAACATGAAGGTTCCAAGGGTTGGGTCTGGGATGGAATACCGTGCGCTCCGTCTGATACACAAGGTCCCTCCTCTCCAGAATCGTCCAAGGCGAGCCGTTGAGGAGAGATATTATCTCAGAGAACCAAACTCTGGCTAGAACTCCTGGGAGCAGAGAAACTGGAGGAAAATGCATACATGCACATTCTAGGCCATGTGTGCGCCATCGCATACAGACCCAGGGGCTGGGTGATTCAGAGATAGGTAGAGGGAACATTGCGCTTTCTGATAAGAGGCAAAGAGGTCCACCTCCGCTTCGTATCCAAATCTGTTTGACTACTTCTGGGTGGAGTTTCCATCCCCCTCTCAGTAGTTTCTGTCTGGACAGTAAATCCGCTCCCATATTCAGGTGCCCGGAGATGTACACTGCCCTGAGTGACAGGAACTTTTCCTGGGCCCAGAGAAAGATGTGCCCCGCTATTCTGTTCAGATTGCGTGAGCACAAACCTCCCTGGTGATTATGTGAGAGACTGCCACTGTGCCGCACTAGGACATGACAGTCTCTCAACTAAGGGAGAGAGTATTTCAGGGCCAGAAATACAGTCATCAGCTTGAAGCAGTTGATGCCCCTCATTCCCCTTGAGCTGGACGACCATTTAAGACCGCTCCCCAGCCCATCAGGGAGGCGTCTGCCGTTAGCATTCTGCGATAGCAAGACACACCTAAAGTGGGACCCAAAGCAAGGAACCGGGGTCTGAACCACATAGAAAGGGAACGAAGCCGCAGCGCGTAACCCTTACCATAAACATGGATTTAGAAAGTGCATGAAGCGTTCAGCGCAAGACTTACCATAAACATGGATTTTAGAAAGGAAACAAAGCACTCAGCGAGTGTTCTTGCCTTTATTTGCCCTTGGGGATTGAAATCCCCCGTTTTGAGCCACAACTGACATGGTCTCATGCGCAAAAGGCTCAGAGGAATCATTGTGGACGCAGCTGCCATGAGACCTATGTAATGTCCTGACCTAGCTAGATGTTGCTTAGGGTGTTAAAATTGTTCCTGACACGAGCGGGAGACAATTATGCCCGATGGTGACAGAGTCTCATTTAACCCCAAACATGTTACCCTCAGGGTGGGAGAGAGAACGCCTTTGGCGTTGACCTCAGCCCCCTAGAGAAAACATGGCTAGGTCAAATGGAAGGACCCAAAATTGGTAAGCTTTGCCCCCAAAAGCAAACTTGGGAACCTCCTGTGTTGTGGCAATATTCTGTATGAAAATATACGTCCTTCAGATCGATCATGACAAATCAAACGTGATGTTGAATTTACGACACGATCGTCTTTACAGTTAACATCTTGAACTTAAGGGCTTTAACTGTACGGTTTAAGCCTTGAAGATCGAAGATTGGACGCAACCCCCCATCCTTTTTGGGGACCAGGAAGTATCTGCTGTAATAGCCTGACTCTCTCTCTGGAAGAGGAACATGTTCTATGGCCTCTTTGCTCAGCAGAGATTGTAGCTCTTGTGACAGTACATGCGCCAGTTCCGGTCTCCGGAAGTGAATACCACGCCATTGAAACGCAGAGGACGATTAATGAATTGGATTCTATCCTATTTGTACTGTACTTAATACCCAAATAGAAAAACCTGGCAGAAGTTTTCACGCTGCCAGACTCTCTGAGATTGGTTTCAACTTAACACTTCCTTTTGAGGGGATGTTAGATGTTCCGTGTCCTGGATGACAGCAGAAAAGCAACAGAAAATCTAACATTTCGCTGGAAACCGCTGCTCCCCGAATCACCAGAGGTGGCGAGGAAGTACAGTGGTTTCGTGAGGGTGTCAGGTAGGAGCTGTTTGATTTACATGTCTCGTCCCGTAGGGGCACACCCCCACAGACCTGGGACAAAACAACCCTCAGGATTTTGTCTTGGGTCTATTATGCAGCTGCTGAGTACAGCGAGCAGGTCCCCAGTTTTTCTCGAGGGAGAGCGCAACTCATTACACTCTGCTTTTGAACCCTCGTAAAATGAAAATGAGCAAAAAGAAGAGAAGAAAATGTCTCTTCAGACTGGCCCATCATCGTATAACCACACACCCCTGCACCCATGATAGTCTTAATACGTCAAGGGCACAAAGATGCACGAAGAATAGGGTTTTCCCATGACCGAGTTAACGTCATGGAGATCCTCAAGGAGGGCAGTCTAGCTGTAATCCGACCATCACACAAGTCACCACCACGAGAAGCTCTCAAACGTTTTAACATAACGAGAGATGTGTTCGGAGGCAGCTTTAATACCTCAGAATTAAATGTGTCCGGAAAACAGCCAGACAATATTATATTGTATATAATACATACATATATATATATAATTATATTATATAAATATTATATATATAAATATAAATATCAGTTCCTCAGCAATAAACACATCCCAATCAGACAAGCAAACACGGTCTGGATGAGAGGCTGTGTTTAAATCTTTCATAAGATCAACTTGGTATGCCTTTAACACGGCCATGGTGTACAACGCAGTACCAGCCTAACCGCTGAAAATGCATCTGATAATGTGATCCCAGGGGAGAGATAGCCCGCGAGCGTCTCTCCAAACTGAGGCAATATCATATAATCGCGTGCCCTCGCAACCGCGATAGTAGAATGGCTCGATGTCGAGGACACAAGACATAAATATTTACAATCTTTATTTATTTATAGACTGTGTTTTATGTGACTCTTTTTGTTGTGATCAGATCAATCTGGTCACTGCACAAGCGATCGCCACGAGCGATCTCCTTTTATCATCACGGGAGAAACGCTCGGAGGCGACAAACCCACGAGATTCAATGTCCTCTGCCCGAGCCGAAGAAGCGCCGAGGCACGCTTCGGTAGTCAGGCAAAAGGACATCGCGATCTGGAGAGAGAGTGAGCGATAGGGAACCACCGTCTCTCGCTTCTCAGTCAGATCGCACGCGAGCCCCACAATCATTATGGGCGCTACCCCTTTGAAATAAGCAAAGCGAACGCGAAGCACTTTAACTGTGAACATTCCACAGTGCTCGCAATCACCATGCTCAAATGCAAGGGCAGCATGTTCTTTCCCAAACAGAGCAAGCAGTAAGTGTGTGTATCCAGTTCTGACATGGGATGGGAGCATGGAGGAACACAACACTTATTGTTTTGTTGGCTCATTTCTCCTCATTTCTCATTTCTCTTACTTTTTAAACTCTTTGATGTGCGAGAGAGAAAAAGGCTTGAGAAATGAGAAATTTTCTGCACACTGCCTGAATAAACTAACTCCTAGCAAATATCTGTAGCAGATAAAAGGTAGAGAGAGAGTTTTGACGTTCACACATGCACAGTAATGGTCATCTACTTATAGCCTCGTGTCGCGGGGGCGCGGCGATGACGTCACCGACCGAGGCTATATTACCTCTGGGTCAATTTCATTGACGTGTTATACACAATATTCACAGCTGGTCATGATAAAATATGTTCCCAATGCGCTGAGCAGCGCAGCATCAATTGTAGCTTTCGAAAGGGAACCTACTCATAATGTCCCAATTGCTCGTTTGTCTAAACCACCTTAGAGATAGCAACATGCCATGAAAAAAAACCTCCACTCTTTCAATGTCAGTGTTCCTAGCTTTGGAAGGAGCAGCCTATCTCTCTCGTCCCTTTATAAATTGTGGTCTTCATCCTTTAATGCCACAAACTTTAAGCTGACAAAGCATGAACACTTTAAGGAGAAAGTGCTGTTATATCCCTAGGGTGGCTGTTCCCTGGCAAAAGCCTGGCTGGCTAGCTCAAATGGTAAAGCATCAGACTTTTAATCTGAGGGTCCAGGGTTCCTGTTCGGGTGAAGGTTTGTTGCAGACCTCCCCTAATCTCTTGCTGTGCTCTTCCCAGCCTTTGAGGGAGATGGTCTTCCTCTCCGAGATAAGATGTAATGCTTGGTTACTAGGGACTTTAAGCAACAGCTGCTGATGGAACGGCAAAGGCAGCCGGAAGTAAGCGTTAACTGTCGTAGCTAAAGAGCGCAAAAATCACTAAGCAACAGTAAAGAGGACAACGTTGGGGAAATTTAATCATCAGACAAAATACCAAAAAAGGAGGTGATTTTTGAGCAAGAGAAGGGTTGCTTTTGGCATTTAATGATATACAGAAACGATTACAATGCCACATAACCTAAAACATAACATTAACTTTCTTAATCTGTCACGTATTAACGACTACGGTAAATCAGCTGTTCCCCCGTAGTAGACGGTTACAGTAGAACGTCGCGAGGTAGCAGGTAATGTCGCGCGTGCACAATAGAACGACAGAATGCAATTGCCGTTCCACCAGAGGCCGTTGCTTAAAGTCCCTACTGTCTAAGCAAGCAGTGGTGGGGGACTTTGAGAGAACTGAGCTGAAGCTTGCCGTTGACACTGTATGAGCAGGCCCGGGGTGAGTGGAAAGATTGCTTTCTCTGTGTAGCATTTATTACTCTGCGTTGTGCGGGCAGCATCCCCAGTCCAAATCCGGATCATGGCAGTCTTTTCGGGTAGGTGAAGACGTCGCTGAACTCCTTTTTGCCAACACAATATTTTCGCCGGGTTGATCCTCTGCTGCTCACATTGATCCACATTGATAGTTGGCCCCGGTGTTCTCTGATGCTCAAATCCAGAAATGAAAATAGCATGTGACTCACTGGCGGGAGTAGTCATGGCTGAGAGGTTAAGGCGATGGACTCGAAATCCATTGGGGTCTCTCCGCGCAGGTTCGAATCCTGCCGACTACGTGGCTCCTTCGTGTCACTTTGTTCTATTTGCGACAGGAATTGTGACATCCAGGAGCTTTGTACGAGCTGCTCTTTTCTCTAACACGGAAAATTGGGCAACCCACATCTCTTTTCAAGCCTGAAGTGAGCAGGTTTTTGTGTAGGTGAAGACATTGTTAGTTTATAAATAAGTTTTGGCACGCCTGTCCGAGTGGCGCTACAAATTCTTCTAAAATCTGATTTTATTTCGGGCATGTTAAATTAGCGTTCGACAAACGCGAACAAACTTTTATTTATGTACACTCACAATAACAATTAAATGTTGTGCTTTTGTAAAGTAAAGAAAACAAACAGGGTGCGCTTTCTGCCGTCTCGTCACAGAAATGAACCAAAACTCTATAGGCTACTTGCCTCGGTCACGATATTATCTGATTATGCAATGTAGCTTCTGGACCAATCAGACACACACACATTATTAATTTATTTAATGAATAATCCAGCAAACTCACTCTCCCAAATAAGGCCTGTGAAACGTTCCCCAAATGAAGCTAACACACTGGCAGGACGCAGTGTCTTGTTACAGGACACACACTGAGACTGAGTTTTACGACCGAAAAGAATGTCCTGAGAGCTGTGACTCTCATTTAAATTCTTGCAGAGGAAGAGAAATAAAAACCCTGTTAATCCTATATATATTCTATATATAACCACTTGATAAATGTGTAAACATGTATCTAATTTTCTCATCTCATGATTTTCCCTTTTATGTGGCGTTTGTATTCTTGTAAACTCAATTGGGTTAACGTTTCAGACTTTGCATATTATGGTTAACCAACATTATATATGTGCGTCATGTTTGGTCTCTAAAAAATCCAATCTTCGTCTCCGATTTGTTAATTTACATTACATGTTGCTAACTTTGTGATGCATTAGTATTATAAGAATGTTAAAGATTCTTTTCTTAAACACCCAATGAAAGTACATATTCAAATGCCCTGCTAGAACACAAAGGGTCGTAAAATTTCCCTCCAAAGGGAAATCTTCTCATTGGGTCTTGGACCTCTAGAGGTTGTGCCATCTTCACGCTTTAAAGTCACTGATCAGCTTTTAGCTCTCTCTTAGTCCCTTTCTGAAATGCTGACGTGAAGAAGAAGCCTCTAAGGACCCACCAAGCTTGTGCCAGGCTGCGGCCTTGTCTTTCCATTCACCAAAGATACTCTGAAAACCACTGGTTCTTTCTCATCAAGACCACATCAGCAAAGATCAACTGGAGCCTCAACAAATTGCATCAGGACATTTTAATTCAAATGGGCGAGACATGAAAGTATCAAACTTAGTCTCATTATTTGATACATTAAGTATCCTTACCCCTTTAAAGAAGGGCGTTTTAGAACTAAACCGATGGTTTGCTCAAGGCTGTTGATCTGCTGACAAACAATGATTTCAAACAATGCTATAATTTCTTGCTTTCCTGTATTCTGCTTCAGCTCTCTTTCCCTTGGTAAACTGTATGCATGTATGTGTGTGTATGTTAGAGTAGTTTAAGTGTTTAGACTAGTTAATAAAATCTTGTTCATGTCACACGTAAAGTTGTCCTTGTCTCAAGCTTATAACTGGAGTCACTAATCATTTAGATTTTTGCTACTGCTCTTAGTAGTACTGTAAATTAAGAAAGACATTTCCCATGCCCCGGAAATGTACATTTCTTAGAGTTAATAAACAATTAATCCTGAGTGTTCACGGGACAAATAGGTTAATTGATTGTAATATTAATTTACGACAGATTAATTAATTATATTAACTAATCCAAATATTCATAATCAATTATAACCAGTTATTATTGATTATTAATATTTCATAGAGCTAATTTGCTACAGCAATCCATATGAAACCATCCAATATTAAATTGGCTATGATATAACCGTGGCTGTGTAGTATTCCCCTATATTCACTACAGTGGCTGGAAACATTGTTTTCATTCATAATTACTTGCATGGATTCACATCGCAAATCAATCAGCAATTAAAAAATTCAGATTCAAATTCTAGACATGCCCCTGTGTTTCTTGATGATCAATGCAGATTTATGCCAGTCTCCAGTAGAGATCCATTTCCTGGAGAGTTTAGGTGTAGGAGTTTAGTCATAATTACAACTTGTAACTTGTGGTAGAACTCCGACTTGTACCACTTGATCGCTGTACCACCTGACCACTGCAGATTCATTTGCCGTTGATAGTGTTGCCATAAAAACAATCAATCATCTCCTAATTACGGTAATTATTACGACATCCAACCCTAATCAAACACACCTGAACAAGCTAATCAAGGTCTTCACGATTAGGCTATATTAGAAAACTACAGGCAAGTGATTTTCATTAGGGTTGGAATTACCCAGGCCCCCAATTGGATCTTTAAAAACGCATTTTCAAAAAGTGTTTTGAACTCTTTTGATAGTGTTTGTTGTGGGACTCAGCTGATGTTTTGATGCAGCAACAGGAATTTTTCTTTGTAGTTTTGTGGTCCTTGCTGTCTGCCCCTCCTGACTCAATAATTCAGTGCATCTTCCAGCAGAGTTGATTTTATGATTGCAGGGCAAGAGGATGACAGCTCAAGTGTACTGCTCGTTTAGTGCTGTTTTATTGTGTCTGTCTGCTTGTTTGAGCACAACAGACGCTGGAGTCCTAGGTGAGAAGTTCTTTTAGCTTCATTACGCAGCCCGAAGAAGTGCATAAATAAAGTGCCTTACAAAATTGGATTTCAGACACATCTGCTTACAAAAATACAGTACAGATGTCAAGTGGAAGTTCATCTTTGTATGTTGGTTTAGTTTTAATAATAAGCAAAGTATAAATATGCCAACTGTCATAAGTTTATGCATTTTTCATTGTACAAGTAAAACCCATATAATCACTAATAGGCTTTTTTGTTTACTGTTAAACACGAACATTAGTGTTATAATATGGCTGCAAAATTGTTACCGGACTGTATCAATCCTGATTTGAAACTTTTGCCTAAAGTTTTTTTTGTTTTAAGAAATGCATAAGCCTACAATATAACGTGGGGAGCTAATTCTAACCGATAACTCTGCATTTTACATATATAGTGGGTTTAGAACTATATTTGTTTTATTTTCTGTTGAGTAGCTTATTAAAATGCTTAAAAGGAAAATGAGGGTGGTCATGGGGATGGCATTTTTGAAGATGTACACCAGTAAATTTGTATACAACATAGAAAGACTGATAGAAAGCATGGACATCAGTTAATATCACTAGTGGGGTAGGTTGTAACTGCACTCTCAGTCTTTGACACCGATTGATGCAGTTTAGTGAAAAATGGTAGATTTCTAAGCTACTTGAATTGAAGCAGATAAATGTGTGAATATTATAAAGGGAGACTCATTGCAAAACCCCTGACTTGCAAATGCTGTAGCAAACTATTACAGCACTTCCTGGTCTCTCCTAATGATCCTCTTGAATCCTCTCCTGTAGTGTCTGGTCAGTGTCCGGCAACGCTGACGGTCGTGCCCTCCCGACGAGGATGCACTTCTGATAGAGACTGCTCTGGAGGACACAAATGCTGTCAATTTCCCTGTGGGTCGGCGTGTGTGCCGCCTGTTTTCAGTGAGTTTTAATTATTGATGCATGCTATACGTCTTCCAGAAAAAAAACCCCTGAAAAAATGTCTTCACTCAGGAATTGCTAGTAAGTTTGACAAATAATTGCAAAGAAACCGCAAGTAACACATTGAACTAAACGTGAAACTATGAAGTAGATGGACTGAATATTCCGGTAAACCCTCCTACGATCTTTTTTTTTTCTCTCTTTTTCATAGTATATGAGACATTCAGTATTCAGTGATGTGGTTTCTCTGTCATGTGTCTCTGTAACAGCAAAGCCAGGGGAGTGTCCAAGCACAAATTTTGGAGCAGGAATGTGTGCAGAGTTGTGTTCCTATGACAGTGACTGTCCGAACAATGAGAAATGCTGCTGCAATGGATGTGGACATCAGTGTATGAATCCTTTTGCAGGTATTTGTTAGTGTTTGGGTCAGCTTCATTTCATTTTGTCTTGTTTTATAATTAATCGTTCTCAATGTAAAGTATTCAGCCAATAGCACGGTTTAAAGCACAAGATGGCTTTACAAAATTAATTCATACGATTAATTAATACAATCATGATTTAATAATTAAGAGGAGTAAAACTTGGTATTTGGGTTTTGTGCTGTATCTGAGACTGAATGCCTCTAAACAGACTGACTAATGTTGACTCTCTGGATCCATCCAGGAAAGCCTGCAGCCGAACCACCAAAGCCTCCAGGAAAGCCTGAAGCCGAACCACCAAAGCCTCCAGGAAAGCCTGCAGCCGAACCACCAAAGCCTCCAGGAAAGCCTGCAGCCGAACCACCAAAGCCTCCAGGAAAGCCTGCAGCCGAACCACCAAAGCCTCCAGGAAAGCCTGCAGCCGAACCACCAAAGCCTCCAGGAAAGCCTGCAGCCGAACCTCCAGGAAAGCCTGCAGCCGAACCTCCAGGAAAGCCTGCAGTCGAACCACCAAAGCCTCCAGGAAAGCCTGCAGTCGAACCACCAAAGCCTCCAGGAAAGCCTGCAGTCGAACCACCAAAGCCTCCAGGAAAGCCTGCAGTCGAACCTCCAGGAAAGCCTGCAGCCGAACCACCAAAGCCTCCAGGAAAGCCTGCAGCCAAGCCTCCAGGAAAGCCTGCAGCCAAGCCTCCAGGAATGCCTGCAGCCAAGCCTCCAGGAAAGCCTGCAGCCGAACCTCCAGGAAAGCCTGCAGCCAAGCCTCCAGGAAAGCCTGCAGCCGAACCGCCAAAGCCTGCAGCCGAACCTCCGGAGCCTTCTACCGAACCTCCGGAGCCTTCTACCGAACCTCCGGAGCCTTCTACCGAACCTCCGGAGCCTTCTACCGAACCTCCGGAGCCTTCTACCGAACCTCCGGAGCCTTCTACCGAACTGCCAGAGCCTTCTACTGAACTGCCTGAGCCGGAGCCTTCTACCGAACCTCCTGAGCCAGAGCCTTCAGACGAACTGCCAGTGACGCCTGCAGTGGAACCCCCGAAGCCTCCTGTGAAGCCTGCAGCCGAACCTCCGAAGCCTCCTGTGAAGCCTGCAGCCGAACCTCCGAAGCCTCCTGTGAAGCCTGCAGCCGAACCCCTGAAGCCTCCTGTGAAGCCTGCAGCCGAACCCCTGAAGCCTCCTGTGAAGCCTGCAGCCGAACCCCTGAAGCCTCCTGTGAAGCCTGCGGGTAAGCCTCCTGTGAAGCCTGCAGCCGAACCGCCCAAGCCTCCAATGAAGCCTGCAGCCAAACCGCCCAAGCCTCCAATGAAGCCTGCAGCCGAACCGCCAAAGTCAACTTACCCTTATGGCCAATGTCCTGGCCATAAGTAATGTGGCTATGCATGCAGTTAACTGTGCTGATTTAACCATTGGATATATGGTGTTTTCCCTGTTTATCACCAAATAAATCTCACACTTGTAAGACCATTTTCCTCTCTCTTTTTTTTTTTTTTTTTTTTTAAGTGGGAAAACAAGGAATTAGATTTTTGTATTCCAGTGTTAGTTTGGCTGTTCTCTCACATAATGGCTCACTGGAATCAATGCATGAAATCCCACCCTACAAAGCCACGCCGCCTTCAAAACGCTTGAACACACAGCAGAGTCTGTAAAGTCTCAAGACGAAAGACTGCACTAAATTGACTCATGTCTAAAATGCATAACATTACAGTGATAATGAACGTAAACAACTTGCAGTGCTCTAGTTGTACCACCTGACTGATTCAGATTAATTTCGGTGTTGACATGGAAACGTCTGAATCCAAATGCCATGATTGGATGAAGAATTCTATTATTCGTTGCTATAGGATGTGAAGTTTCAACCAGTACTGCCTATTGACCAATAGTCTTCTGCATTCTGAAGCATTTTAGTGAAATTGTCTTCTAGTGGTCATTTTAGGAAGTTGCAACTTCAAGCCTATTAACAGATGATCCCTTTAGTTACCTGTGACCAAATGAGTTCTGAATGCCTGTAATGCTGAGTTCACACTGCACAATTTTCAAAGTAGTCGGGTCACTGTTCTTTTCACACTGCATGACTATCTGGGGTAACATTCAGTTGCTGCTGTGTGCACGATGCACCGACGACAGTTTCACACTGCATGACTATACAAAAGAAAGAATCGCTGACTGGTCTGCAAACTGCGTTTCACAACCAAACCCACGCGAGAAGTGATATGGAAATAACGCAAGATCACGCGTGTGTAAGACTGGAGTTCTCACGTGAGACTTAAATAGTTATTAAAAATGATAGCCTGCAAGAAGATTTGCAATCCAAATTGTCTGTACGTGCAAAGAGAGTTGGGGGCAAATAAATCATTTTACAATGTGCTACTGTTGCTACTGGTCAAGCAAATGTTTGTGCTTTGTTTCTGTTAAAATACTGATATTCTGGTCTATAACTCTTCCCCGAACATCCCGCTGTCCTGTAGTTTTCAGTCAGAACACATTATCACAGCAGGATTTTGAATCGCAGACAGATCCAGATATTTAACATGCCAAACATCTCACGGGCGTCGCCGACTCATCTGCGATTCTCTCAGATCGCGTCGTTGATAATTCACACTGCGTGAATGTCACTCGTGTGAACGAGCACCGATTAGCCTATGATTTCGGGCATTTGTTGGCGATCTCCTAGCCTGGTTAAAACCAGACCATTCTCAGTAGTAACTGAGTTATGGTCTGTCAAAGCTTCATTAATAACTCATTTCCAAAGGGGCGTCACCAACGGACGTCGCTCAAATGCCTCTGGGCGCAATTGGATAGACCTAAAACCAATCAGAGCGATCGGCATCGTGTAAATTACACTACGCCATAAAAGTATGTACTCTTTTTGTGAAGAAAAGGTATTTACTTTTGAATGTGTAGCAAAAAAGTAGGCAAGCTTTGGGACATACTACTTCGTCATCTTTATCGGACGGATCTGTCGCGTGCATCCTGTCACGTAAACTGCCCTATCAATCATCTTGTCACAGTTAAAATCCTCTATTAAATCTAATTAAATTTCCTACAGTTCCGGAAAGAAATGTAGTAGCATGTTCATCTGCCAGTGGAGACTGTCCTCATGTGCTTGCAATTTGAATATAATAATGCATTTAAAAGTTGGTGCGCTTCACCAACGGACGTCGCTCAAATGCCTCTGGGCGCAATTGGATAGACCTAAAACCAATCAGAGCGATCGTCATTGTTTAGAGCCCGCCCCAACGTTTCTGATTGGTGCCGCGATTTCGACGGATTAGAAATGGGCTTGAATGAGCTCTTTGCCAGACTACTTGCAGAGCAAATCTAAATTTGCCGGAAGTTGTCTGGGTTTTCCCAGGCTAGCGATCTCCCAAAACCTGTCGGCGATTGAAAAATTGTTCAGTGTGAACTCTGCACTGATCCAGTAAAACAGCCCTTCAAATGAGTGATGCTAATTACCCAGATTTAGCTCATTACAAACAATCCAAGAGTCTGGAATAGAAGTGTAAAGTGCTTGATTTCTTGAACATCCTCAGCTTTCTTGATTTTGACATTTTCTTTGGACACTGAACAAAAGAACATCCTTTATTTCAGTAATAAACTAATGATTTATCATCAAATTAAAAAAAGTTTCTCACAGTCATATTAACATACAATCTCTTGTGAAATAGGTGCACTTAATTGTATTGTGTAGTGTATTTAAAATGTTAAAAAGTATCTATTTAAAAAAACTGCACTTACAGATGAATTAATATTAATACAATATAAGGCCGCTTAAGAGCACTTAAAGACCCACTGAAGTGCCTTGAAACGCGCAGCATTTTTCAGTGTGTTGACGTAATTTCCACTGAAACAGGGAGACAGGACGGGACATACTGAGCAGACTCAAACTGAGCTTGCTGACGTAGATGTGACGTGAGCAACCTGTCTGACAGTTGTAAGTCTTCTAGTAGCTGTGCCAAGAGAAATCTGAATCATTCCCTTACAAATCTTGCAGAGACGGAGAGAGTGAGTAGAGGGTGTCCATGAGCTAGGAGCAGGAGCAACTTTATGACTCTCTATGGGCTTCTGCCTTGACTTTATCGGACTTTATGCCTCCACGTCCCCCCGATTGACTGCGAGCTTCTACTCCTGTCTATACGGTAATTTCCAGAGAGTCGGGTGGTTATGACGCAATCGGTAGCCTATTTATACAAAAACTGCTTCTACGGGGCCATAACGTAAGATACAAGGCAATGGAGCCTTTTATACATTGTCGTGTTTCTTTAGAAATAAACAATGGACAAATAGAGTCTTTAAACGCCTCAGATGTAAAGTTATTCGCTGTCAAAGTGAAGCCAAAATGAATGTGAGTCAATGGAATGCTAACAGCAGGTGATGGCTTGTTAGCCAATGGCGGCCTTCAGGGATGGTACGCTATCCGAGAGCTGGATTACTCCCCTGAAGCTGTCCTGTACACTTCCTCGTCCTGTGCTCCGTGAAAATCAAAGCTAAAGAAACCTTTCTACACCTGAAACAAGAAGCTATTAAATGCTCGATTTCGAATATATGTGGTTTGTGTGTGATGTTCGTGCGATTTGGGGTATTTCATATGACTAAAGAATGTTTACAGTGTACATGCTAAGCTGGTGTAGCGATTAGCTGCATAAAAAATGCTAAATATAACATATTTCAACCAACATCATTATATGACTAAACTCCATTTTAGATCGTGATCGGAAGATAATACAAATACAGATGGTGGACAACCAGAATGAGACTTTTACCGCCGCCGTTCCCGCGGCGGCAAAATTGGGATGTGTATTTGCTGCCTTTTACCGCTGAGTGGCGCTGTAATCACAGACTTTGAAAAGTGTCAGTTTATTCTCTTTATGACGTAATCTGCCGCGGCAGTAAACTGAGCTGAGGTCACAGATAAATTCAAGATAAATATTGTGGTTAAACGAATTCAAATTCATTAAATTTAAACAAAGTAGACACACGTTAACATTGTGTGCCCAGTTTTTCTATAATTTAGAAAGGCTATGTAGGTTACTTGTCATTTACTTCGTGTTATTTTAATGTGTTTGTAGATTTATTAACTGAAACATAACAGTGAAATAAATTAAAATAATTTACCGTAAAATGTAAACATTTTCAGGACTTGCAGTTACTAACCGATGTTAGTCGGTTTAAGCATTCTTTGTTATATTCAGAACTAAATAGCCTAACATGTTACACACTTTTAAAACAGAGAAAATAGTATAGGGGAGACCGGGGACAGTTGTAACAGGGGATGGTTGCAACATGTCATTTTTCTCCAATCAGAAACAAGCTAGAGTGATGACACTCATACTGAACATGCACAGTTAGACCCTCCCCCCACCAAGAAAACGGTAGACATATTCAACATCTGCTTCTGCATTTATTGAACAAAACTTGTTTTGGAGGTATGAAAGTAAATTTTTTCATTAGATATATTTTTGTCATACTGTCCTGAAATTTTGTATGAATTAATCAAAACTTACTTAGTTTGAATTATTGTTTTGTTGACTTCTAAGTGACATGGTTAGCATGTGTCAAAGTCAGTGCGTCTAGCAGGCGTATGATGTTCTGTCATGGCTGATAGGGTCGGGGACGGTTGCAACAAATTATAAATTGCATGTTTAATAAAAGTTTGTTGCATTGAAAATTGTTCAATTCTTCCTGTCTGACACTGAAATATGGAGGGATTAAATAGAATCTGTAATTCCTGCACACTGAATCTATGTAGGCCTATGTTCTACACATGAACAAACAAAACTCAATAACCGTTATTTGATAAATATGACTAAATAAATAAATAATAGGCTACAATAATATTATTGAAATAAATAATACTATAATATTATAGTAGGCCTAAAACAGTTAATATTTTCAGAATTATATGCTCACTGAGACAAAAAGCTTAAGTTAATTAATGAAATTTAAAGTATTTTTAATCATGTTGCAACCGTCCCTGGGTTGTGTTGCAACCGTCCCCTGGGTCGGGGTCAGTTGCAACATCTGACTTCTTCCATTCAAATAAATACTGTGAACGATATGTCATATATAATCATCTTTAAATGGTATGGGTAATTAGCAGACAGATGCAAGTTTAATATATACAAATTTGGTTGGTCTAGTCCAAATAGTCTCTGAGTAATTGAGAGAAATGCAAAAAGTGTTGCAACTGTCCCCGGTCTCCCCTACGTTTGCTATTCAGACGGTAGCTCTGTGGTCAAAGCATTAACAATATCCTCTCGGAGCTTCAAACGATCTGAGATCGAATCTCAGTGTAGTCGACAGTGTTTATGTTTTTCCGTTCTTGATGCTTAAATATGTATCTGTTTATTAAAGTCAATCATCTTGTTTAATTATCAATTGTACATTACATAAATTTGCTACATTCCCGCTGCAAAGACGACACACCTGATGAAGGAAGACTCTCAGTCGATCGCACCAGAAAATGAAGATGATGAAGCTCGTCTTTAATCTGCTAAATTATTTTTTTTGTGTGTGTGAATCATTCACTAGATTGAGATGACTGACAGTGATACCCGGCCATAGCAACGGAAGACAGATTCAAAACAGATCGAACAAATCAGAAAAATACTTTCAATACAGTATTGCTTTCAATTTAAAAAAAAATAAACAATGAAAATGTAAAAGAAAAAGAAAATTAATTAAGTTTGAAAACCCATCGCACATTTTAAGATATGAATAAAGTGTCAGGACAGTTTATTTATTTAAACAGGGTTGCATCGATAGAGTTTATTCCCTTTGTGATGCAAAATAAGACACAGACACAGAATCTTAGGCCTATTCTTGCAACATTTTAAATTTCTATTGTCAAAGAAATTGCAGCTAAATTAAAAAATTAAAAAACGGTACAAAACGAAAAAAGTTCAAAGCAACATAAATTAAGAACAGGCGTTTTTCTTTGCCTCTCTCGCGCTGGATATTTTTTTAGTAAGTTTGGTCTCCCTCACTGCGCGCGGCGGGTCTTTCTCGAAATTAAGCATTTCAAACACCATACAGCTGATAACACTGTATATGTCGCTGTGTGTCATCCACACAAATCACGAAAGAAAAAACTGTAACAAATAGCTTTTGTTCCTTCAAAGATACAACATGCCTTGCTGAATTCACCTTACAATAAAACGGGTTGGGTCGTAAGAGCAATGTATCTGCTTAATTGAAATTGTTTGTGGAAAACCTTTAAATACAATCAATAAAACTACAATATATAATTTAATAAGATATAGGGCCTAATGTACATAGGCTATGGACTTTTGGAGATTTTGAGATTAATCCTTAAAAGAATGTTGCCTTTGCCTCAGGCTGGCTCCGACACTCTCCATATGAAAGAAGGAACATTAACACCTCTGTCCTGCACCCCCACGATAAAGCAACTATTGCCTTCTCCAAACCCCCCACAGGCTAGCTGAGTTTGCAAAACAAAACAAAGAGTTTGCCACTCGTCGTGGTGTGCCAAAACACTTAATTATAAACTTCAATATTTCATTCAAAACAATCTCAAAACGCTTTGTGACATTTTGAAAAGCCGTGATGCATTACTGCCACTGGAACCATGAACGCAACAGAATACTGGTTCTGATTTTATTGTTTGTCGTTTAAACGTCATATAGGCCTATATATATATATATATATATATATAGCCTATATATGAATTATTATAGGCTACAGAAGTAAAGTCATTGTATAATATTTGTTCCTTAGTGTAAAATGGAAATGCATGGCGATTTTATTTTGTAAATAGGCTAAAAACTAAGCAAAAAACTATGTTTTAAAAGACAAATCTCTCTGCATCAACAACAGACTATAACATGCATTAATAGGCTAATATAAAAATAACAGTAGTCCAAGTTAGTTTGGGATTCGAACCCGTGTCATCTAAATGATCGTAACGTAAGTTCAACCACGCGGCCACGAATCACTCGTTGCTACAAGGCCTAACGTTCCAGTGTGTGTTCGCTCACACGAGCGAGAGGCGCTCTTCATTCAAATGAAAGCGTTTGTCGAACACTAATTCAACATGCCAGAATAAAACCTGGCTTTACAACAATGCATAGCGCCACTCGTCGTGGTGTGCCAAAAAATTACAATAATTTAGTTTAATTTATTTCAGTGTTAATGTTTGAGTTTAAAAAATCCTCTACAAATTAAATTAACACAAAGTCGGCTATAAGAGTCCTTTAGGCTACGTAAAAAAGCAAAGGGCTTACAGTCTTAATATTTAGGCTACTTTGCTTAAATTCGATACATTTATTTTCAGTAGGGCCTAATAAATTTGTAGGGATGTAATTTCAGTATGCTTTACCAACGCTATGTAAAGTTCCAATTAAATTAAAGTTCCAAGAGGTCTGGTCTCTATATTTCCTTCCCAGCTGACACTAATATGCAAGTGCACAGCAAAAATCACAACTTGTGCTTGCTGCGAACGCAAGTTATTTGAGGTGTCTCAACTGTACAGTGTGAATTCGTTACAAGGTTTCATTTAATTAAAAATTAATGTGCAGCAATTTGTACAAATACAGTCTATAGGCCTACTATACTGTTGTAGACATTAAATAATCTCATTTAGTATCATATTTGTTAAAATATTATAATGTTGTTTTTTTTCCATCTATGTTGAATATGAAAAGTGAACAGCACGAGTAAGATATAGGATGCATTATATCGAGAGATGGATATGGAGCGGGTCAGACATGATTTTGACCCCTTCATTAAGTTTTGTTTAGTAGAAAACCTTTTTTTAAGTGAATTTCGTTTTCTATAAATTGTATCTTATTTTTAATCAATTTTTCATCACCCAATTGTCTGGATTCAATAAGAAAGAGAAGCAAATATAACAGACACTAATCATGGAGGCGCCCGCGCGGTCACTTGCATTGCACGTCAGCTGGAGCGCATCTCATCCTCCTAATTTAACGAAACTCAGCGTATGCCTCACACAGACATGATAAATACATCAAATACACAAAGCTTGAAATGTCTTCAAACGAAATAATTCAAAACGAAAAGAAAAAAGGCTACTCTGATTATGTTTTTATGTGCATTTCTCTCTAGGTGCGTTCACTACAAATATGGCGATCGTCAACTTCATCTTTGCAGTCGACACTGTCAGAAAACACTAGGTTATTGATAAAAATCAATGCACGCATCACCGGATTTACACATAGGCCTACACATCTTGCTTGTTGCACGAAATATTATGTTGAAATAACATTATTATTAATAATACATCTTTTAGAATATTTGATTAAATGCTGATTGTTGCGCTTGTTCAATTTAATAAAATTAAAACTTTAATTGTGATAATTAAAATAATTTAAAATTAAATATTTAGTGGCCAAGTTTTGCTAATTTATTATATAGGCTATTATATGCCTATTGCCTATATTAAGTAGCCTAGGTCATATTAAGACAAGGCATATATTAAGTTATTTTAGCTGTTATGAGAAAAATAAATCTAACGAAACCTAAAATCTAAATCTAATAAATTAAAAAAAAAAAATTCTAACGCCAATACAACATGCCAGAATAAAACCTGATTTTTGAACAATGCGTAAAGCCACTCGGCCTGGTGTGCCAAAACACTACAATTTAAACTTCAATGTTTAACTCAAAACAATCTCAAAACGCGTTGTGACATTTTTTTTAAAGCAGTAGCCTAGCCTATTTACATTAAGGGCATTGAAACCAGGATCTTAACTAAAACGTGTTCCGCGTAATCTCTCAAAAATTATGCCACACAACTTCATGTATTTTTTTTTTATTATTATTATTTTTTAAGGACTGGTTTTGAAATCACTATAAATTACTGTGCAATTTTGTCGCTCACGGGAGCTCTTCGTTTATCTAATTCCTCAATAGAATAGTAAAAATATTCAGCGTCATTGCTCCTAATATCGTCTCTATTTTTAACTTTTGATTCTATTTTTTCAGCTGTAAAATTGATTCTATCTTTGGTTCTATTCTGTTGTAGCCTAATAGGCCTATATGAAAAAGCTTAGGGTTTTATATTTAACCCACGTTACATTTTAAAATACGGCAATTGCTGCTGTTTTGCACAATGTCCCTTTGCGCCACCTGGCGGTCATTTCGGGAACGACTTTGAAATGCGGCTGGTTTATTTTCGCCGCGGTAATTTCCGCCGCGGCGGTAATAGGCATTCTGGTTGTCCACCATCTGTACTCTATGGTGGTTTAAAGTGAGTTTTGAGTAAAAGTGTAATATTAATATTTTAAATTGTGTTATGTAGCTTGATGCTAATTGTTCCATATTTCATAATCCATAACCTTCCATGTTCCTAGCTTTGGAAGGAGCAGCCTATCTCTCTCGTCCCTTTGTAAATTGTGGTCTTCATCCTTTAATGCCACAAACTTTAAGCTGACAAAGCATGAACACTTTAAGGAGAAAGTGCTGTTATATCCCTAGGGTGGCTGTTCCCTGGCAAAAGCCTGGCTGGCTAGCTCAAATGGTAGAGCATCAGACTTTTAATCTGAGGGTCCAGGGTTCCTGTTCAGGTGAAGGTTTGTTGCAGACCTCCCCTAATCTCTTGCTGTGCTCTTCCCAGCCTTTGAGGGAGATGGTCTTCCTCTCCGAGATAAGATGTAATGCTTGGTTACTAGGGACTTTAAGCAACAGCTGCTGATGGAACGGCAAAGGCAGCCGGAAGTAAGCGTTAACTGTCGTAGCTAAAGAGCGCAAAAATCACTAAGCAACAGTAAAGAGGACAACGTTGGGGTAATTTAATCATCAGACAAAATACCAAAAAAGGAGGTGATTTTTGAGCAAGAGAAGGGTTGCTTTTGGCTTTTAATGATATACAGAAACGATTACAATGCCACATAACCTAAAACATAACATTAACTTTCTTAATCTGTCACTTAGTAACGACTACGGTAAATCAGCTGTTCTCCCGTAGTAGACGGTTACAGTAGAACGTCGCGAGGTAGCAGGTAATGTCGCACGTGCACAATAGAACGACAGAATGCCATTGCCGTTCCACCAGAGGCCGTTGCTTAAAGTCCCTACTGTCTAAGCAAGCAGTGGTGGGGGACTTTGAGAGAACTGAGCTGAAGCTTGCCGTTGACACTGTATGTGCAGGCCCGGGGTGAGTGGAAAGATTGCTTTCTCTGTGTAGCATTTATTACTCTGCGTTGTGCGGGCAGCATCCCCAGTCCAAATCCGGATCATGGCAGTCTTTTCGTGTAGGTGAAGACGTCGCTGAACTCCTTTTTGCCAACACAATATTTTCGCCGGGTTGATCCTCTGCTGCTCACATTGATCCACATTGATAGTTGGCCCCGGTGTTCTCTGATGCTCAAATCCAGAAATGAAAGTAGCATGTGACTCACTGGCTGCTGCAATGGATGTGGACATCAGTGTATGAATCCTTTTGCAGGTATTGGAGTAGTCATGGCTGAGAGGTTAAGGCGATGGACTCGCAATCCATTGGGGTCTCTCCGCGCAGGTTCGAATCCTGCCGACTACGTGGCTCCTTCGTGTCACTTTGTCTATTTGCGACAGGAATTGTGACATCCAGGAGCTTTGTACAAGCTGCTCTTTTCTCTAACACGGAAAATTGGGCAACCCACATCTCTTTTCAAGCCTGAAGTGAGCAGGTTTTTGTGTAGGTGAAGACATTGTTAGCTTATAAATAAGTGTTTTGGCACACCTGTCCGAGTGGCGCTACAAATTCTTCTAAAATCTGATTTTATTTCGGGCATGTTAAATTAGCGTTCGACAAACGCGAACAAACTTTTATTTATGTACACTCACAATAACAATTAAATGTTGTGCTTTTGTAAAATAAAGAAAACAAACAGGGTGCGCTTTCTGCCGTCTCGTCACAGAAATGAACCAAAACTCTATAGGCTACTTGCCTCGGTCACGATATTATCTGATTATGCAATGTAGCGTCTGGACCAATCAGACACACACAAATTATTCATTTATTTAATGAATAATCCAGCAAACTCACTCTCCCAAATAAGGCCTGTGAAACGTTCCCCAAATGAAGCTAACACACTGGCAGGACGCAGTGTCTTGTTACAGGACACACACTGAGACTGAGTTTTACGACCGAAAAGAATGTCCTGAGAGCTGTGACTCTCATTTAAATTCTTGCAGAGGAAGAGAAATAAAAACCCTGTTAATCCTATATATATTCTATATAAAACCACTTGATAAATGTGTAAACATGTATCTAATTTTCTCATCTCATGATTTTCCCTTTTATGTGGCGTTTGTATTCTTGTAAACTCAATTGGGTTAATGTTTCAGACTTTGCATATTATGGTTAACCAACATTATATATGTGCGTCATGTTTGGTCTCTAAAAAATCCAATCTTCGTCTCCGATTTGTTAATTTACATTACATGTTGCTAACTTTGTGATGCATTAGTATTATAAGAATGTTAAAGATTCTTTTCTTAAACACCCAATGAAAGTACATATTCAAATGCCCTGCTAGAACACAAAGGGTCGTAAAATTTCCCTCCAAAGGGAAATTTTCTCATTGGGTCTTGGACCTCTAGAGGTTGTGCCATCTTCACGCTTTAAAGTCACTGATCAGCTTTTAGCTCTCTCTTAGTCCCTTTCTGAAATGCTGACGTGAAGAAGAAGCCTCTAAGGACCCACCAAGCTTGTGCCAGGCTGCGGCCTTGTCTTTCCATTCACCAAAGATACTCTGAAAACCACTGGTTCTCTCTCATCAAGACCACATCAGCAAAGATCCTCAACAAATTGCATCAGGACATTTTAATTCAAATGGGCGGGACATGAAAGTATCAAACTTAGTCTCATTATTTGATACATTAAGTATCCTTACCCCTTTAAAGAAGGGCGTTTTAGAACTAAACCGATGGTTTGCTCAAGGCTGTTGATCTGCTGACAAACAATGATTTCAAACAATGCTATAATTTCTTGCTTTCCTGTATTCTGCTTCAGCTCTCTTTCCCTTGGTAAACTGTATGCATGTGTTTAGACTAGTTAATAAAATCTTGTTCATGTCACACGTAAAGTTGTCCTTGTCTCAAGCTTATAACTGGAGTCACTAATCATTTAGATTTTTGCTACTGCTCTTAGTAGTACTGTAAATTAAGAAAGACATTTCCCATGCCCCGGAAATGTATATTTCTTAGAGTTAATAAACAATTAATCCTGAGTGTTCACGGGACAAATAGGTTAATTGATTGTAATATTAATTTACGACAGATTAATTAATTATATTAACTAATCCAAATATTCATAATCAATTATAACCAGTTATTATTGATTATTAATATTTCATAGAGCTAATTTGCTACAGCAATCCATATGAAACCATCCAATATTAAATTGGCTATGATATAACCGTGGCTGTGTAGTATTCCCCTATATTCACTACAGTGGCTGGAAACATTGTTTTCATTCATAATTACTTGCATGGATTCACATCGCAAATCAATCAGCAATTAAAAAATTCAGATTCAAATTCTAGACATGCCCCTGTGTTTCTTGATGATCAATGCAGATTTATGCCAGTCTCCAGTAGAGATCCATTTCCTGGAGAGTTTAGGTGTAGGAGTTTAGTCATAATTACAACTTGTAACTTGTGGTAGAACTCCGACTTGTACCACTTGATCGCTGTACCACCTGACCACTGCAGATTCATTTGCCGTTGATAGTGTTGCCATAAAAACAATCAATCATCTCCTAATTACGGTAATTATTACGACATCCAACCCTAATCAAACACACCTGAACAAGCTAATCAAGGTCTTCACGATTAGGCTATATTAGAAAACTACAGGCAAGTGATTTTCATTAGGGTTGGAATTACCCAGGCCCCCAATTGGATCTTTAAAAACGCATTTTCAAAAAGTGTTTTGAACTCTTTTGATAGTGTTTGTTGTGGGACTCAGCTGATGTTTTGATGCAGCAACAGGAATTTTTCTTTGTAGTTTTGTGGTCCTTGCTGTCTGCCCCTCCTGACTCAATAATTCAGTGCATCTTCCAGCAGAGTTGATTTTATGATTGCAGGGCAAGAGGATGACAGCTCAAGTGTACTGCTCGTTTAGTGCTGTTTTATTGTGTCTGTCTGCTTGTTTGAGCACAACAGACGCTGGAGTCCTAGGTGAGAAGTTCTTTTAGCTTCATTACGCAGCCCGAAGAAGTGCATAAATAAAGTGCCTTACAAAATTGGATTTCAGACACATCTGCTTACAAAAATACAGTACAGATGTCAAGTGGAAGTTCATCTTTGTATGTTGGTTTAGTTTTAATAATAAGCAAAGTATAAATATGCCAACTGTCATAAGTTTATGCATTTTTCATTGTACAAGTAAAACCCATATAATCACTAATAGGCTTTTTTGTTTACTGTTAAACACGAACATTAGTGTTATAATATGGCTGCAAAATTGTTACCGGACTGTATCTATCCTGATTTGAAACTTTTGCCTAAAGTTCTCTTACGAGAGGTTCTCTCGTATTGCGTAGTTGCTTACGCTACGGGAAAGCCTTTCTTTCTCGAGATACTGAAGCCAAAAATTATCCTTAATTTTTATAATCTTGTCAACGCAGTGCGGCAGCCTGCAGACCTAGGGCAAGCTTACTAGCGTGCCCATTGGCTGCCCTGCGGCAACTGCAGCAGCCTACCGCTGAGCCCTTGGCGTGACGTCACGACCAATGAGCGCGCTTGGCGCGCTTAATGCGTCACAGCCCGCGAAAAGGGGTGTGGCTTAGCGTATATAAACAGGGCTCGGAGACTGCTTCTCTGATTTCTGTCTTTTCAGCGAAGCTCTACGCATCGCTGCTCTCTGAGGAAGCCGCCGTCGAATCAAGCGACCAGCACGCCGAGGATCTCAGCCTGAGGACGCCGGCCGCCTTCGCCGCCTTCAGCTTTCCCTGCCTGCTTCGCTATCCGGCGAATATATCCTTTTACTGCTCTGTGTTGTATGTGTTTGTGTGTTCGCCCCGCGACACACTTTGCATCTAAAAGAGCGCGAGGCGTTGTTGCAAATGCCTCGCTCATCCTGTGGCTCGTGCAGAGCCGCGCTCAGCGACGGAGACCGCCACGTGATCTGCGCTCTCTGCCTGGGTTTCGACCACGCAGCCCGCGCCCTTCACGGGCGGCTGCGAACAGTGTGAGGACTTGCCGATGTCGACCCTGCGGGCTCGACTCGCCATGTTTCACGATCCTCCACCTTCTCCGGCTGCCTCTTCCGGGCCGCGTAAGAAAAAACGCCGCTCTCAAAGGCCTTCCGAGCCGGTGGTTATAGCTGAGCGCTCGCCGGAGCCCCTCCCGCGAGCCTCGCTCTCTCCTTCTCCCCCGCCCTTCACCGACGCGCAGCGGCCGGCCTCTGCCCGCACTGCCGTCGCCTCAGGGGATGAAGCAGACCAGCTGGTTACTCCCCTCTGTCAAGCCGCGCAAACGGCGCCGCTCACAAGGGATGTCAGAACGGACGGTCACGGGCTATAGCTTCCTTTACGTTACAAGGAAGCTACCCCCCCCCGGATGACGCACGCCCTCTCCCCCTCTGTTCGAGCCGCGCAAGGCGCCGCTCACAAGGGATGTTAGAAGTAGACGGTCACGGGCTGGCTTCCTTTACGTTATAAGAAAGCTACCCCGCGTCTCGGTCGCGCGCGTCACTCTCCGGCCACCTCCGTTTCTCACACATTTCTCAGTCCCCTCCTAACTCAGGCGACTAGAAATATCTATATTGCAGTAAACGAGCCTGTTATACACGCACGCCTGCAAACAAACGATGTCACAGCACATAATGACATCTTCCCGCTCTCTCTCCCTTTGTTCGAGCCGCGCAACTGCGCCGTTCTCAAGGGATATCAGAGCGGACGTCACGAGCACCGGCGAAAGGAGGAAGAGAGAGTGTTTTCGTCCCGCTTAGGCCGGACTTCCTCCAATCCTCGCATATTTCTCAGTCCCCTCTAAGCTCAGGCGGCTGGAAATACTATTATTGCAGTAAACGAGCCTGTTGTAATACACGCGCGCCTGCAAACAAACGCTCGGTCATATGCTCGCACTGACTGGAAGCTCATGTGTGCCCCTGTGGCTCAGTGGCAGAACATTAGACTTCCGCACCAGAGACCCGTGTTCGAATCCGGCTCTGGCAGCAGAAAAACTTTTTTCTGCTTGCTTCTCTCGAGCTCGCGGCCAGCTTTCTTACATACAGAAAGCAAACCCGCATCTCACGGGATACATATTTCTCAGTCCCCTCTAAGTTCAGGCGGCTGGAAATACTAATACTGCAGTAAACGGGCCTGTTTTAATACACGCGCGCCTGCAAACAAACGCCGAAACGAAACACGACGCTCGGTCATATGCTCGCACTGACCAGAAGCTCATGTGTGCCCCTGTGGCTCAGTGGCAGAACATTAGGTTTCCGCACCAGAGACCCGTGTTCGAATCCGGCTCTGGCAGCAGAAAAAAAAAAAAAAAAAAAAAAAACTTTTTTCTGCTTGCTTCTCCGAGCTCGCGGCCAGCTTTCTTACATACAGAAAGCAAACCCGCATCTCACGGGATACATATTTCTCAGTCCCCTCTAAGTTAGGCGGCTGGAAATACTAATGCTGCAGTAAACGGGCCTGTTTTAATACACGCGCGCCTGCAAACAAACGCCGAAACACGACGCTCGGTCATATGCTCGCACCAACTGGAAGCTCATGTGTGCCCCTGTGGCTCAGTGGCAGAATTTTACGCTTCTGCACTGGAGAACCGTGTTCAAATCCGGCTATGGCGGCAGAAAATATTTTTTTTCTGCTGTCTTCTCCGAGCTCGCGGCCAGCTTTCTTACATACAGAAAGCTAACCTGCATCTCACAGGATGGTGCTTGAGTATTTATGAGCGTCTAAACATATGAGCCATCAAAGCATTTGCTCTATAACGCCGATGGTGTTACAAGTGTAGAAAATGTGCCCACTCCCATGTGCTCACTGCTACACACAAACACGGTCCCCATGGTAACGCGTTCAGAGCGCTCTCTCATAAAGCGGTCACACGCCGCTCGAGTAATAAGTGTAGTAAATGTGCCCACAACTCTGTGCTCACATCTACCTGTAACTCGCTCTGCCACTCGGTTACCCCGGGCAACAGCGGCTCAAGCCGAGGGTGTTATAAGTGTAGAAAATGTGCCCACTCCCATGTGCTCACTGCTTCACACAAACATGGTCCCCATGGTAACGCGCATAGAGCGCTCTCTCATAAAGCGGACACAAGCCGCTCGAGTACTAAGTGTAGTAAATGTGCCCACAACTTTGTGCTCACACCTACCCGCTGCTCGCTCTGCCATTCAGTTACCTCGGGTCGCACACCCTCTAAGCTCCCAAACTCTGGCCGTGTCATAAGTGTAAACTCTGCGCCCGCTCAGGTGCACGCGCACTCACTTTTAGACATTACAATCCCCACGCCGCTTTCGCGCCAGGGGTGTTTGTCAGCAAATCGCGCTCCATCCTCTGGGACCGAGCTACCGAACGCTGTACAGCCGGCCAATACTGTTTACCAGCCCCCGTGTTCGAGCACCAGCGGCGCGCACGCCGCTCCATCCTCTCTGATACAGGTTCCCCAATCCCGCGCAGCGCGGCGATCTGAACCCAGAGACCATTCGACCCCTAGCTATGCATGCGGAAGCATGGGAAGCTATTCAGGGCGCGTCAGAATGGGTGCTGAGTACTATAAAACACGGCTATTCGCTTCAATTCGCTCGTCGCCCTCCGCGCTTTCTAGCACAGACGGAGACGAAGGTGAGTTCAGAAGCTGCGCACCTGCTTCAAGCCGAAATGGCGAAGCTACTGCGCAAAAGGGCTATAGAACAGGTTCATCCTTCTCTAAGCGAGTCGAGCCTTTACAGCCGCTACTTCCTCGTACCCAAGAAGGACGGAGCGTTAAGACCTATTTTAGATCTGAGACATCTGAACAAAGCCCTCATGAGACGGCCGTTCAAAATGATCACAACCAGAAAAATCCTCGCGCAGATTTGCCCAGGAGACTGGTTTATCTCTCTCGATCTAAAAGACGCATATTTTCAGATCCAGATAACTCCCCGTCACAGGCCATTCTTGAGATTCGCCTTCAACGGTCGAGTATATCAGTACACAATCCTGCCCTTCGGCCTGTCTTTGGCACCCCGTACTTTACGAAATGCATGGACACGGCTCTCGCTCCCCTGAGAAAACAGGGAATGCGAATACTGAATTATCTGGACGATTGGCTTATTCTAGCGCTGTCAGAGACGGAACTTGTGTCTCACGGAACAGCGCTTCTCAGCCATCTGGAGGATCTGGGTCTCTCGGTCACTGGACCAAGAGCTCGCTATCGCCCCGTCAGTCAATTTCCTTCTTGGAATAGAACTGGACTCGGTGGCTATGACGGCCAGACTGTCGGAGCAGCGCGCGCGCCGCATCCGCCTCCTCGCCGCATCCCTCCAAATAGGCAGCCGGGTTCCGCTGGGGACATTCCAGCGTATCCTGGGGCATATTGCCTCAGCTGCAGCAGCGCTCCAGCTGGGCTTACTGCGCATGCGCCCGCTTCAACGCTGGCTGAAAGCGCGCGTGCCCCACCGAGCCTGGGCGGCCGGCGGCTTGCGAGTCAGAGTGAATCAGAGCTGTTTTTCAGCCCTGCAGCCCTGGCTGGCAGCCGAATGGTATCACACAGGAGTGACTATGGGAGTGATTTCACACCGGAAAGTTGTCTCGACAGACGCTTCCAACCTAGATTGGGGAGCGCTCTTCGAAGGCAGACCGGTCTATGGCCGCTGGTCAGACCAGGAGAATCTCCTACACATAAACTGTCTAGAGATGCTCGCGGTCGAGAAAGCTCTCAAACACTTCCTCCCATTCCTCCACGGTCACCATGTTCTAGTCCGCACGGACAATACATCGGTAGTGGCCTATGTGAATCGCCAGGGCGGTGTCAGATCAGACGCTCTGCACCCTGGCGGAACGCCTCCTCGTGTGGGCTCAGCACTCTCTGCGCTCGCTGAGAGAGCCGCGCATGTGCCTGGCCACCTGAACGAGGGCCCCGACAGACTGTCCAGGGACAGCGTTCCCCCTGGGGAGTGGTCTCAACACCCCCAAACAGTCCAGTCACTGTGGCGCCGTTTCGGCAAAGCGAAAGTCGACCTTGTTGCGTCAAAAGACAACGCTCATTGCCCAGAGTTCTTCTCGAAGAACGAGGACGCGCTGGCCCAGACCCGGCCCAGCGGCCCGCTGTATGCTTTTCCCCCGGTCTCTCTGCTGCCTCAGGTCATCAAGAGAATCAGGGAAGCGCGCCACACAGTGCTCCTCTTAGCCCCATACTGGGAGAACCAAGCTTGGTTCCCGGATCTAATACAGCTGGCAGACTCAGCCCCCTGGCCGATACCGGTGAAGAGAGACCTTTTCTCTCAAGCCCGCGGCTCGATATGGCATCCCCATCCAGAGCGCTGTCTCTGCATGCGTGGAGCCTCAACGATTACACGCTGATCTGCCAGACGGGGTCATGAACACGATCATACAATCTAGAGCCCCCTCTACGAGGTGGCTCTACATGTCGAAATGGTCAGTGTTTAACAGATGGTGCACTGCTAAGGGGCTCGATCCACAGACATGTGGGGGTATCGCGAGTACTGTGTTTCCTTCAAGAGTTACTGGACGCGGGCAGGTCCCCCTCCACGCTCAAAGTCTATGTCACGGCCATTTCAGCGCTCTCTGTTCAGAGCTGGGCCGCGCATTAGGAAGGAACGAGTTCGTCATCCGCTTCCTTAGAGGAGCCAGGAGGATGAACCCCCCGCGACCCCCCTCGGTTCCTATGTGGGATCTTTCACTGGTCTTGGAGGCCCTGAAAGCGCATCCCTTCGAACCCTTGGAAACTGTGGATATGAAATACCTCACGCTCAAAACCGTTTTTCTGATAGCACTGTCTTCAGTCAAACGAGTGGTGGAACAGCTCTTTGTTTCGTTTGGCGGGCGCACCAAGGGTCTCGCCGCCTCGAAACACAGCCTGTCCAGATGGATAGTGGACGCTATTGCTGCTGCTTATGCGTCTAAAGACCTGCAGTGCCCATTGGGCATTCAAGCTCACTCCACCAGAGGCATGGCCTCGTCGTGGGCGTGGTCCAGCGGGATTCCCATTCATGACATTTGTGCAGCGGCAGGCTGGGCCTCCCCCTCCACATTTGTTAGGTTTTACAACCTGGATGTTCCAGCCTTGCAGGCGAAAGTGTTATCAGTCTAAGTCTCGCGTATGCCAGCCCACTATCTGTGCGCGGGCTACGTTGTGTGATTTAGCTCTACTGGTTGAGCTGCACTATGCAGGGAATTGTCAGTTCGGACCGGCCGTGCCGCTCCTAACCCCCTAGTGTGTGCTTATGTACGGCGCTAGCCCTCTTCGGGCCGCCCGGCTCTCTGCTATCACGTTCCCCGGGCTCTCCCTGGGACTCATTCAGTGGATGCTGGGTGCGCACGGCGTTGACAAGGGCGTTCCCGTAGCGTAAGCAACTACGCAATACGAGAGAACCTCTCGTAAGAGAACGTTTCGGTTACTCACGTAACCTCTGTTCTCTCTAGAAGAGGGAACGAGTATTGCGTAGCCCGCCGTGCTCGCACCACGAGCTCATTTCGCTTCATGCGACAGAAACCAGAGAAGCAGTCTCCGAGCCCTGTTTATATACGCTAAGCCACACCCCTTTTCGCGGGCTGTGACGCATTAAGCGCGCCAAGCGCGCTCATTGGTCGTGACGTCACGCCAAGGGCTCAGCGGTAGGCTGCTGCAGTTGCCGCAGGGCAGCCAATGGGCACGCTAGTAAGCTTGCCCTAGGTCTGCAGGCTGCCGCACTGCGTTGACAAGATTATAAAAATTAAGGATAATTTTTGGCTTCAGTATCTCGAGAAAGAAAGGCTTTCCCGTAGCGTAAGCAACTACGCAATACTCGTTCCCTCTTCTAGAGAGAACAGAGGTTACGTGAGTAACCGAAACGTTTTTTTTGTTTTAAGAAATGCATAAGCCTACAATATAACGTGGGGAGCTAATTCTAACCGATAACTCTGCATTTTACATATATAGTGGGTTTAGAACTATATTTGTTTTATTTTCTGTTGAGTAGCTTATTAAAATCAGAGCCGTCGCAATGGGGTAGGCAAGGTAGGCAGCTGCCTAGGGCCCCCAGCTGAAGGGGGCCCCCGATGGCCGCACGGTCGTTTAGGTTGTGTATCTGCCCTCGTCAAACAGTATCAACCACAACAAACCACCACAGTGAGACAGCGCTGTCACTTTCCAGTACTGCTCCGTGAGAGGGGCCCCCCAAACTAGAGGGATTCCCCATATGCAACGACAAACACTATGAGTGCCCTAATCACTGTAATGTTGAAGTGACATCCACCGTCGCGCACCCCCCATCAGGTCCCCCACTAGCTGTCAGTGGAAGAGAAACACTCAGCGCTACGCGGGCATTTCAATTTAAAAATGTCACCATGAAGTGTTCATACCCTTCAGGATTTTCCAAAAGACAGAGAAAGAAAGAAGAAGATGAAAAACGCCAAAGACACAGCGGCAAGTAAACCATATTATCTCCAAATACAACTGTCTGACGTATTTTCACATCTCTGCGAACATAAACCTTGACATCAGTGACCAAACACAACGTTAGATGTGAGCGTTGTTGAGGGTGAAAAAGTTCAACTAATAGTCATACACAACTTTGTTCTGTTTGCAGAATTTAACCATAAAATACACACTAGACAACTTCTCGACCCTTCACTGTTGTAGCTACAGCGTTCGAAAATTTCTTTTGAGCTAAATCCTCTTGATGCACGAGCCCAGATTACGATCGCATGAGATTTTTTTGCCATGTATAAAGGCAAAAGCTAGAGAAGTGTTGTCACTTAAGGCCATTGCACATTGAGTCCGAAATTCGCATCCGAAATTTTCGCTCATTAAAAAAAAAATCGACCTCACGTTATGTTAATCACGCTTGCACACTGTCTACGAAACTTTCGTCCGTAATAAAAAAAAATCGGATCGGGTTCGACTTTCTGCGTTTTTCGCATCCACATCCAGTATTTTGAGAGGTTTTTTTGACAATTCAGAGCCACCGTACAAGTGAACGACAAAATCCAGAAAAAACGTATGGCTATTCACCAATTTTTTTTATTTTTTTTGCTTTATTACGTGCTAAATTTCCTAATTTCTGTCTGTGCCAATTGATAATTCATGACTCTTAAAATGCACCAGAATACAAGAAATCCCATCTGAATTTTAAAAATTTTCCTGAGGGAGGACTTGGGACCTCACTTCACTCTTTTGCCTAGGGCCCCCAAATATCTTGAAACGGCCCTGATTAAAATGCTTAAAAGGAAAATGAGGGTGGTCATGGGGATGGCATTTTTGAAGATGTACACCAGTAAATTTGTATACAACATAGAAAGACTGATAGAAAGCATGGACATCAGTTAATATCACTAGTGGGTTAGGTTGTAACTGCACTCTCAGTCTTTGACACCGATTGATGCAGTTTAGTGAAAAATGGTAGATTTCTAAGCTACTTGAATTGAAGCAGATAAATGTGTGAATATTATAAAGGGAGACTCATTGCAAAACCCCTGACTTGCAAATGCTGTAGCAAACTATTACAGCACTTCCTGGTCTCCCCTAATGATCCTCTTGAATCCTCTCCTGTAGTGTCTGGTCAGTGTCCGGCAACGCTGACGGTCGTGCCCTCCCGACGAGGATGCACTTCTGATAGAGACTGCTCTGGAGGACACAAATGCTGTCAATTTCCCTGTGGGTCGGCGTGTGTGCCGCCTGTTTTCAGTGAGTTTTAATTATTGATGCATGCTATACGTCTTCCAGAAAAAAAAAACCCTGAAAAAATGTCTTCACTCGGGAATTGCTAGTAAGTTTCACAAATAATTGCAAAGAAACCGCAAGTAACACATTGAACTAAACGTGAAACTATGAAGTAGATGGACTGAATATTCCGGTAAACCCTCCTACGATCTTTTTTCTCTCTTTTTCATAGTATATGAGACATTCAGTATTCAGTGATGTGGTTTCTCTGTCATGTGTCTCTGTAACAGCAAAGCCAGGGGAGTGTCCAAGCACAAATTTTGGAGCAGGAATGTGTGCAGAGTTGTGTTCCTATGACAGTGACTGTCCGAACAATGAGAAATGCTGCTGCAATGGATGTGGACATCAGTGTATGAATCCTTTTGCAGGTATTTGTTAGTGTTTGGGTCAGCTTCATTTCATTTTGTCTTGTTTTATAATTAATCGTTCTCAATGTAAAGTATTCAGCCAATAGCACGGTTTAAAGCACAAGATGGCTTTACAAAATTAATTCATACGATTAATTAATACAATCATGATTTAATAATTAAGAGGAGTAAAACTTGGTATTTGGGTTTTGTGCTGTATCTGAGACTGAATGCCTCTAAACAGACTGACTAAAGTTGACTCTCTGGATCCATCCAGGAAAGCCTGCAGCCGAACCACCAAAGCCTCCAGGAAAGCCTGCAGCCGAACCACCAAAGCCTCCAGGAAAGCCTGCAGCCGAACCACCAAAGCCTCCAGGAAAGCCTGCAGCCGAACCACCAAAGCCTCCAGGAAAGCCTGCAGCCGAACCTCCAGGAAAGCCTGCAGTCGAACCACCAAAGCCTCCAGGAAAGCCTGCAGTCGAACCTCCAGGTAAGCCTGCAGCCGAACCACCAAAGCCTCCAGGAAAGCCTGCAGCCAAGCCTCCAGGAAAGCCTGCAGCCAAGCCTCCAGGAAAGCCTGCAGCCGAACCTCCAGAAAAGCCTGCAGCCAAGCCTCCAGGAAAGCCTGCAGCCGAACCTCTGGAGCCTTCTACCGAACCTCTGGAGCCTTCTACCGAACCTCCGGAGCCTTCTACCGAAGAGCCGGAGCCTTCTACAGAACTGCCAGAGCCTTCTACTGAACTGCCTGAGCCGGAGCCTTCTACCGAACCTCCTGAGCCAGAGCCTTCAGACGAACTGCCAGTGACGCCTGCAGTGGAACCCCCGAAGCCTCCTGTGAAACCTGCAGCCGAACCTCCGAAGCCTCCTGTGAAGCCTGCAGCCGAACCCCTGAAGCCTCCTGTGAAGCCTGCAGCCGAACCCCTGAAGCCTCCTGTGAAGCCTGCAGCCGAACCCCTGAAGCCTCCTGTGAAGCCTGCAGCCGAACCCCTGAAGCCTCCTGTGAAGCCTGCGGGTAAGCCTCCTGTGAAGCCTGCAGCCGAACCGCCCAAGCCTCCAATGAAGCCTGCAGCCAAACCGCCCAAGCCTCCAATGAAGCCTGCAGCCGAACCGCCAAAGTCAACTTACCCTTATGGCCAATGTCCTGGCCATAAGTAATGTGGCTATGCATGCAGTTAACTGTGCTGATTTAACCATTGGATATATGGTGTTTTCCCTGTTTATCACCAAATAAATCTCACACTTGTAAGACCATTTTCCTCTCTCTTTTTTTTTTTTTTTTTTTTTTAAGTGGGAAAACAAGGAATTAGATTTTTGTATTCCAGTGTTAGTTTGGCTGTTCTCTCACATAATGGCTCACTGGAATCAATGCATGAAATCCCACCCTACAAAGCCACGCCGCCTTCAAAACGCTTGAACACACAGCAGAGTCTGTAAAGTCTCAAGACGAAAGACTGCACTAAATTGACTCATGTCTAAAATGCATAACATTACAGTGATAATGAACGTAAACAACTTGCAGTGCTCTAGTTGTACCACCTGACTGATTCAGATTAATTTCGGTGTTGACATGGAAACGTCTGAATCCAAATGCCATGATTGGATGAAGAATTCTATTATTCGTTGCTATAGGATGTGAAGTTTCAACCAGTACTGCCTATTGACCAATAGTCTTCTGCATTCTGAAGCATTTTAGTGAAATTGTCTTCTAGTGGTCATTTTAGGAAGTTGCAACTTCAAGCCTATTAACAGATGATCCCTTTAGTTACCTGTGACCAAATGATTTCTGAATGCCTGTAATGCTGAGTTCACACTGCACAATTTTCAAAGTAGTCGGGTCACTGTTCTTTTCACACTGCATGACTATCTGGGGTAACATTCAGTTGCTGCTGTGTGCACGATGCACCGACGACAGTTTCACACTGCATGACTATACAAAAGAAAGAATCGCTGACTGGTCTGCAAACTGCGTTTCACAACCAAACCCACGCGAGAAGTGATATGGAAATAACGCAAGATCACGCGTGTGTAAGACTGGAGTTCTCACGTGAGACTTAAATAGTTATTAAAAATGATAGCCTGCAAGAAGATTTGCAATCCAAATTGTCTGTACGTGCAAAGAGAGTTGGGGGCAAATAAATCATTTTACAATGTGCTACTGTTGCTACTGGTCAAGCAAATGTTTGTGCTTTGTTTCTGTTAAAATACTGATATTCTGGTCTATAACTCTTCCCCGAACATCCCGCTGTCCTGTAGTTTTCAGTCAGAACACATTATCACAGCAGGATTTTGAATCGCAGACAGATCCAGATATTTAACATGCCAAACATCTCACGGGCGTCGCCGACTCATCTGCGATTCTCTCAGATCGCGTCGTTGATAATTCACACTGCGTGAATGTCACTCGTGTGAACGAGCACCGATTAGCCTATGATTTCGGGCATTTGTTGGCGATCTCCTAGCCTGGTTAAAACCAGACCATTCTCAGTAGTAACTGAGTTATGGTCTGTCAAAGCTTCATTAATAACTCATTTCCAAAGGGGCGTCACCAACGGACGTCGCTCAAATGCCTCTGGGCGCAATTGGATAGACCTAAAACCAATCAGAGCGATCGGCATCGTGTAAATTACACTACGCCATAAAAGTATGTACTCTTTTTGTGAAGAAAAGGTATTTACTTTTGAATGTGTAGCAAAAAAGTCGGCAAGCTTTGGGACATACTACTTCGTCATCTTTATCGGACGGATCTGTCGCGTGCATCCTGTCACGTAAACTGCCCTATCAATCATCTTGTCACAGTTAAAATCCTCTATTAAATCTAATTAAATTTCCTACAGTTCCGGAGAGAAATGTAGTAGCATGTTCATCTGCCAGTGGAGACTGTCCTCATGTGCTTGCAATTTGAATATAATAATGCATTTAAAAGTTGGTGCGCTTCACCAACGGACGTCGCTCAAATGCCTCTGGGCGCAATTGGATAGACCTAAAACCAATCAGAGCGATCGTCATTGTGTAGAGCCCGCCCCAACGTTTCTGATTGGTGCCGCGATTTCGACGGATTAGAAATGGGCTTGAATGAGCTCTTTGCCAGACTACTTGCAGAGCAAATCTAAATTTGCCAGAAGTTGTCTGGGTTTTCCCAGGCTAGCGATCTCCCAAAACCTGTCGGCGATTGAAAAATTGTTCAGTGTGAACTCTGCACTGATCCAGTAAAACAGCCCTTCAAATGAGTGATGCTAATTACCCAGATTTAGCTCATTACAAACAATCCAAGAGTCTGGAATAGAAGTGTAAAGTGCTTGATTTCTTGAACATCCTCACCTTTCTTGATTTTGACATTTTCTTTGGACACTGAACAAAAGAACATCCTTTATTTCAGTAATAAACTAATGATTTATCATCAAATTAAAAAAAGTTTCTCACAGTCATATTAACATACAATCTCTTGTGAAATAGGTGCACTTAATTGTATTGTGTAGTGTATTTAAAATGTTAAAAAGTATCTATTTAAAAAAACTGTACTTACAGATGAATTAATATTAATACAATATAAGGCCGCTTAAGAGCACTTAAAGACCCACTGAAGTGCCTTGAAACGCGCAGCATTTTTCAGTGTGTTGACGTAATTTCCACTGAAACAGGGAGACAGGACGGGACATACTGAGCAGACTCAAACTGAGCTTGCTGACGTAGATGTGACGTGAGCAACCTGTCTGACAGTTGTAAGTCTTCTAGTAGCTGTGCCAAGAGAAATCTGAATCATTCCCTTACAAATCTTGCAGAGACGGAGAGAGTGAGTAGAGGGTGTCCATGAGCTAGGAGCAGGAGCAACTTTATGACTCTCTATGGGCTTCTGCCTTGACTTTATCGGACTTTATGCCTCCACGTCCCCCCGATTGACTGCGAGCTTCTACTCCTGTCTATACGGTAATTTCCAGAGAGTCGGGTGGTTATGACGCAATCGGTAGCCTATTTATACAAAAACTGCTTCTACGGGGCCATAACGTAAGATACAAGGCAATGGAGCCTTTTATACATTGTCGTGTTTCTTTAGAAATAAACAATGGACAAATAGAGTCTTTAAACGCCTCAGATGTAAAGTTATTCGCTGTCAAAGTGAAGCCAAAATGAATGTGAGTCAATGGAATCCTAACAGCAGGTGATGGCTTGTTAGCCAATGGCGGCCTTCAGGGATGGTACGCTATCCGAGAGCTGGATTACTCCCCTGAAGCTGTCCTGTACACTTCCTCGTCCTGTGCTCCGTGAAAATCAAAGCTAAAGAAACCTTTCTACACCTGAAACAAGAAGCTATTAAATGCTCGATTTCGAATATATGTGGTTTGTGTGTGATGTTCGTGCGATTTGGGGTATTTCATATGACTAAAGAATGTTTACAGTGTACATGCTAAGCTGGTGTAGCGATTAGCTGCATAAAAAATGCTAAATATAACATATTTCAACCAACATCATTATATGACTAAACTCCATTTTAGATCGTGATCGGAAGATAATACAAATACTCTATGGTGGTTTAAAGTGAGTTTTGAGTAAAAGTGTAATATTAATATTTTAAATTGTGTTATGTAGCTTGATGCTAATTGTTCCATATTTCATAATCCATAATCTTCCATGTTCCTAGCTTTGGAAGGAGCAGCCTATCTCTCTCGTCCCTTTGTAAATTGTGGTCTTCATCCTTTAATGCCACAAACTTTAAGCTGACAAAGCATGAACACTTTAAGGAGAAAGTGCTGTTATATCCCTAGGGTGGCTGTTCCCTGGCAAAAGCCTGGCTGGCTAGCTCAAATGGTAGAGCATCAGACTTTTAATCTGAGGGTCCAGGGTTCCTGTTCAGGTGAAGGTTTGTTGCAGACCTCCCCTAATCTCTTGCTGTGCTCTTCCCAGCCTTTGAGGGAGATGGTCTTCCTGTCACAGTGTCTGGTTTGTGTATTCCTGGTCTCCACTAGAGGTCCTCTTCCCCACGGTGTCATCCACATATTGAACTGCATTCCCCACAATTCCTTGTCTGCACTCATCACTATTAATTGTGCCCAGCTGTTCCCCATCATGATTGTTAGTTCTGTGTGTATTTATACCCTGTCTGTTTCAGTGTTTGTTACGGAGTCCTTGTTAAATGTCACGTCACTTCTGTAGTCTCTTGCTTGCCTGTTCTTGTTTGTGTTTCTTGTTTATGGACTGTTTATTTGGATTTTGACCCCTGCCTGATGACTACGATTTTGGATTACATTTAAATAAACATACTGCTATTGGATCTTCCTGATTCCCGTGTGTGTTCGTGACAGAAGGACTCCGTCACACCTAGATCCAGCGGTATGTGTTCCAACTTCTCCTCCCCAGCCCCCGAGCGGGAGAGGAGAGATATGTTTGAAGGAACCCGCCTAGTCATCTTTCGTGGGACCCGGGGAGGTCGCAGAGGAGGTGGGCGAGTGGAAGTCCAACACCACTCTTCACCATGGCCCCCCTTCGATCCTGAGCAGGTGAGAGGCAGATCTGAGCCACCATCTCGCCGTCACGGACGGAGAAGGGGGAAGAAACACACGTTTGTCGATCCAGAGACTGTTCACGTCACGTCTGCCGAGCCTGTGTCTCCGGACAAGATGGCCGCCGCAGAGCCTGTGTCCCCTGACAAGATGGCCGCAGCCGAACCTGTTCAGATCACGTCGGCCCAGCCAGAGACTGTTCACATCACGTCTGCCCAGCCAGAGACAGCTCACGTCACGTCTGCCCAGCCAGAGACTGTTCACGAGCCTATGTCTTCGGACAAGATGGCCGCCGCCGAGCCTGTTCACGTCACGCCTGCCGAGCCTGTGTCTTCGGACAAGATGGCCGCCGACGAGCCTGTTCACGTCACGCCTGCCGAGCCTGTGTCTTCGGACAAGAAGGCCGCCGCCGAGCCTGTTCACGTCACGCCTGCCGAGCCTGTGTCCCCTGACAAGATGGCCGCCGTCGAGCCTGTGTCTGTTCCTGAGCCTGAGCCGGTGGCGTCTGTTTCTGAGCCTGAGCCGGTGGCGTCTGTTCCTGAGCCGGTGGTGTCTGTTCCTGAGCCTGAGCCGGTAGTGTCTGTTCCTGAGCCGGTGGTGTCAGTTCCTGAGCCGGAGCCAGTGTCTGTTCCTGAGCCGGAGCCAGTGTCTGTTCCTGAGCCGGAGCCAGTGTCTGTTCCTGAGCCGGAGCCAGTGTCTGTTCCTGAGCCGGAGCCAGTGTCTGTTCCTGAGCCGGAGCCAGTGTCTGTTCCTGAGCCGGAGCCAGTGTCTGTTCCTGAGCCGGAGCCAGTGTCTGTTCCTGAGCCGGAGCCAGTGTCTGTTCCTGAGCCGGAGCCTGTGTCTGTTCCTGAGCCGGAGCCTGTGTCTGTTCCTGAGCCTGTGTCTGTGTCTGTGTCTGTTCCTGAGCCTGTGTCTGTGTCTGTGTCTGTGTCTGTGTCTGTGTCTGTTCCTGAGCCTGAGCCTGTGTCTGTGTCTGTGTCTGTGTTTGTGTCTGTGTCTGTTCCTGAACCTGAGCCTGTGGTGCCAGTTCCAGTGCCTGAGCCGGTGGTGCCAGTCCCAGTGCCCAGGCCGGTGGTGCCAGTTCCAGTGCCCGAGCCGGTGGTGCCAGTTCCAGTGCCCGAGCCGGGGGTGCCAGTTCCAGTGCCCGAGCCGGTGGTGCCAGTTCCAGTAATTCCAGTGCCTGAGCCGGTGGTGCCAGTTCCAGTGGTGCCAGTTCCAGTGCCTGAGCCGGTGGTGCCAGTTCCAGTGCCTGAGCCGGTGGTGCCAGTTCCAGTGCCTGAGCCGGTGGTGCCAGTTCCAGTCCCTGAGCCGGTGGTGCCAGTTCCAGTGCCAGTTCCGGTGGTGCCAGTTCCGGTAGTGCCAGTTCCGGTAGTGCCAGTTCCGGTGGTGCCAGTTCCTGTTCCTGAGTCGGTGGTGCCAGTTCCAGTTCCTGAGTCGGTGGTGCCAGTTCCAGTGCCAGTTCCGGTGGTGCCAGTTCCAGTGCCAGTTCCGGTGGTGCCAGTTCCGGTGGTGCCAGTTCCGGTGGTGCCAGTTCCTGTTCCTGAGTCGGTGGTGCCAGTTCCAGTTCCTGAGCCGGTGGTGTCTGAACCGGTGGTGTCTGAACCGGTGGTGTCTGAACCGGTGGTGTCTGAGCCGGTGGTGTCTGTTCCTGAGCCGGTGTCTGTATCTGTTCCTGAGCCGGTGTCTGTATCTGTTCCTGAGCCGGTGTCTGTATCTGTTCCTGAGCCGGTGTCTGTATCTGTTCCTGAGCCGGTGTCTGTATCTGTTCCTGAGCCGGTGTCTGTATCTGTTCCTGAGCCGGTGTCTGTATCTGTTCCTGAGCCGGTGTCTGTATCTGTTCCTGAGCCGGTGTCTGTATCTGTTCCTGAGCCGGTGTCTGTATCTGTTCCTGAGCCGGTGTCTGTATCTGTTCCTGAGCCGGTGTCTGTATCTGTTCCTGAGCCGGTGTCTGTATCTGTTCCTGAGCCGGTGGTGTCTGAGCCTGAGCCGGTGTCTGTATCTGTTCCTGAGCCGGTGTCTGTATCTGTTCCTGAGCCGGTGGTGTCTGTTCCAGTGCCTGAGCCGGTGGGGTCTGTTCCAGTGCCTGAGCCGGTGGGGTCTGTTCCAGTGCCTGAGCCGGTGGGGTCTGTTCCAGTGCCTGAGCCGGTGGGGTCTGTTCCAGTGCCTGAGCCGGTGGGGTCTGTTCCAGTGCCTGAGCCGGTGGGGTCTGTTCCAGTGCCTGAGCCGGTGGGGTCTGTTCCAGTGCCTGAGCCGGTGGGGTCTGTTCCAGTGCCTGAGCCGGTGGGGTCTGTTCCAGTGCCTGAGCCGGTGGGGTCTGTTCCTGTGCCCTGGCCGCCCGAGGGAGAGTCTCCGCCCTGGCCGCCCGATGGACTGTCTGCTCTGTCCTGGCCGCCCGATGGACGGTCGTCTTCGCCCTGGCCGCCAGATGAACTGTCGTCTTCGCCCTGGCCGCCAGATGAACTGTCGTCTTCGCCCTGGCCGCCAGATGAACTGTCGTCTTCGCCCTGGCCGCCAGATGAACTGTCGTCTTCGCCCTGGCCGCCAGATGAACTGTCGTCGTCGCCCTGGCCGCCAGATGAACTGTCACTCCCTGTTCCCGTTTCCCTCCATGGACCTGGCCCCCCATCCCTCCCCCTGATCCTCCACCGGTCCACCTCCCGCCTGGACTCTTGTTTTGTTTTTTTTTGTCTTGGAGCGTCTGGTAGCCGCTCCGTAGAGTGGGGGTTATGTCACAGTGTCTGGTTTGTGTATTCCTGGTCTCCACTAGAGGTCCTCTTCCCCACGGTGTCATCCACATATTGAACTGCATTCCCCACAATTCCTTGTCTGCACTCATCACTATTAATTGTGCCCAGCTGTTCCCCATCATGATTGTTAGTTCTGTGTGTATTTATACCCTGTCTGTTTCAGTGTTTGTTACGGAGTCCTTGTTAAATGTCACGTCACTTCTGTAGTCTCTTGCTTGCCTGTTCTTGTTTGTGTTTCTTGTTTATGGACTGTTTATTTGGATTTTGACCCCTGCCTGATGACTACGATTTTGGATTACATTTAAATAAACATACTGCTATTGGATCTTCCTGATTCCCGTGTGTGTTCGTGACACTTCCTCTCCGAGATAAGATGTAATGCTTGGTTACTAGGGACTTTAAGCAACAGCTGCTGATGGAACGGCAAAGGCAGCCGGAAGTAAGCGTTAACTGTCGTAGCTAAAGAGCGCAAAAATCACTAAGCAACAGTAAAGAGGACAACGTTGGGGTAATTTAATCATCAGACAAAATACCAAAAAAGGAGGTGATTTTTGAGCAAGAAAAGGGTTGCTTTTGGCATTAATGATATACAGAAACGATTACAATGCCACATAACCTAAAACATAACATTAACTTTCTTAATCTGTCACTTAGTAACGACTACGGTAAATCAGCTGTTCTCCCGTAGTAGACGGTTACAGTAGAACGTCGGGAGGTAGCAGGTAATGTCGCACGTGCACAATAGAACGACAGAATGCCATTGCCGTTCCACCAGAGGCCGTTGCTTAAAGTCCCTACTGTCTAAGCAAGCAGTGGTGGGGGACTTTGAGAGAACTGAGCTGAAGCTTGCCGTTGACACTGTATGTGCAGGCCCGGGGTGAGTGGAAAGATTGCTTTCTCTGTGTAGCATTTATTATTCTGCGTTGTGCGGGCAGCATCCCCAGTCCAAATCCGGATCATGGCAGTCTTTTCGTGTAGGTGAAGACGTCGCTGAACTCCTTTTTGCCAACACAATATTTTCGCCGGGTTGATCCTCTGCTGCTCACATTAATCCACATTGATAGTTGGCCCCGGTGTTCTCTGATGCTCAAATCCAGAAATGAAAGTAGCATGTGACTCACTGGTGGGAGTAGTCATGGCTGAGAGGTTAAGGCGATGGACTCGAAATCCATTGGGGTCTCTCCGCGCAGGTTCGAATCCTGCCGACTACGTGGCTCCTTCGTGTCACTTTGTCTATTTGCGACAGGAATTGTGACATCCAGGAGCTTTGTACGAGCTGCTCTTTTCTCTAACACGGAAAATTGGGCAACCCACATCTCTTTTCAAGCCTGAAGTGAGCAGGTTTTTGTGTAGGTGAAGACATTGTTAGCTTATAAATAAGTGTTTTGGCACACCAGTCCGAGTGGCGCTACAAATTCTTCTAAAATCTGATTTTATTTCGGGCATGTTAAATTAGCGTTCGACAAACGCGAACAAACTTTTATTTATGTACACTCACAATAACAATTAAATGTTGTGCTTTTGTAAAATAAAGAAAACAAACAGGGTGCGCTTTCTGCCGTCTCGTCACAGAAATGAACCAAAACTCTATAGGCTACTTGCCTCGGTCACGATATTATCTGATTATGCAATGTAGCGTCTGGACCAATCAGACACACACAAATTATTCATTTATTTAATGAATAATCCAGCAAACTCACTCTCCCAAATAAGGCCTGTGAAACGTTCCCCAAATGAAGCTAACACACTGGCAGGACGCAGTGTCTTGTTACAGGACACACACTGAGACTGAGTTTTACGACCGAAAAGAATGTCCTGAGAGCTGTGACTCTCATTTAAATTCTTGCAGAGGAAGAGAAATAAAAACCCTGTTAATCCTATATATATTCTATATAAAACCACTTGATAAATGTGTAAACATGTATCTTATTTTCTCATCTCATGATTTTCCCTTTTATGTGGCGTTTGTATTCTTGTAAACTCAATTGGGTTAATGTTTCAGACTTTGCATATTATGGTTAACCAACATTATATATGTGCGTCATGTTTGGTCTCTAAAAAATCCAATCTTCGTCTCCGATTTGTTAATTTACATTACATGTTGCTAACTTTGTGATGCATTAGTATTATAAGAATGTTAAAGATTCTTTTCTTAAACACCCAATGAAAGTACATATTCAAATGCCCTGCTAGAACACAAAGGGTCGTAAAATTTCCCTCCAAAGGGAAATTTTCTCATTGGGTCTTGGACCTCTAGAGGTTGTGCCATCTTCACGCTTTAAAGTCACTGATCAGCTTTTAGCTCTCTCTTAGTCCCTTTCTGAAATGCTGACGTGAAGAAGAAGCCTCTAAGGACCCACCAAGCTTGTGCCAGGCTGCGGCCTTGTCTTTCCATTCACCAAAGATACTCTGAAAACCACTGGTTCTCTCTCATCAAGACCACATCAGCAAAGATCAACTGGAGCCTCAACAAATTGCATCAGGACATTTTAATTCAAATGGGCGAGACATGAAAGTATCAAACTTAGTCTCATTATTTGATACATTAAGTATCCTTACCCCTTTAAAGAAGGGCGTTTTAGAACTAAACCGATGGTTTGCTCAAGGCTGTTGATCTGCTGACAAACAATGATTTCAAACAATGCTATAATTTCTTGCTTTCCTGTATTCTGCTTCAGCTCTCTTTCCCTTGGTAAACTGTATGCATGTATGTGTGTGTATGTTAGAGTAGTTTAAGTGTTTAGACTAGTTAATAAAATCTTGTTCATGTCACACGTAAAGTTGTCCTTGTCTCAAGCTTATAACTGGAGTCACTAATCATTTAGATTTTTGCTACTGCTCTTAGTAGTACTGTAAATTAAGAAAGACATTTCCCATGCCCCGGAAATGTACATTTCTTAGAGTTAATAAACAATTAATCCTGAGTGTTCACGGGACATATAGGTTAATTGATTGTAATATTAATTTACGACAGATTAATTAATTATATTAACTAATCCAAATATTCATAATCAATTATAACCAGTTATTATTGATTATTAATATTTCATAGAGCTAATTTGCTACAGCAATCCATATGAAACCATCCAATATTAAATTGGCTATGATATAACCGTGGCTGTGTAGTATTCCCCTATATTCACCACAGTGGCTGGAAACATTGTTTTCATTCATAATTACTTGCATGGATTCACATCGCAAATCAATCAGCAATTAAAAAATTCAGATTCAAATTCTAGACATGCCCCTGTGTTTCTTGATGATCAATGCAGATTTATGCCAGTCTCCAGTAGAGATCCATTTCCTGGAGAGTTTAGGTGTAGGAGTTTAGTCATAATTACAACTTGTAACTTGTGGTAGAACTCCGACTTGTACCACTTGATCGCTGTACCACCTGACCACTGCAGATTCATTTGCCGTTGATAGTGTTGCCATAAAAACAATCAATCATCTCCTAATTACGGTAATTATTACGACATCCAACCCTAATCAAACACACCTGAACAAGCTAATCAAGGTCTTCACGATTAGGCTATATTAGAAAACTACAGGCAAGTGATTTTCATTAGGGTTGGAATTACCCAGGCCCCCAATTGGATCTTTAAAAACGCATTTTCAAAAAGTGTTTTGAACTCTTTTGATAGTGTTTGTTGTGGGACTCAGCTGATGTTTTGATGCAGCAACAGGAATTTTTCTTTGTAGTTTTGTGGTCCTTGCTGTCTGCCCCTCCTGACTCAATAATTCAGTGCATCTTCCAGCAGAGTTGATTTTATGATTGCAGGGCAAGAGGATGACAGCTCAAGTGTACTGCTCGTTTAGTGCTGTTTTATTGTGTCTGTCTGCTTGTTTGAGCACAACAGACGCTGGAGTCCTAGGTGAGAAGTTCTTTTAGCTTCATTACGCAGCCCGAAGAAGTGCATAAATAAAGTGCCTTACAAAATTGGATTTCAGACACATCTGCTTACAAAAATACAGTACAGATGTCAAGTGGAAGTTCATCTTTGTATGTTGGTTTAGTTTTAATAATAAGCAAAGTATAAATATGCCAACTGTCATAAGTTTATGCATTTTTCATTGTACAAGTAAAACCCATATAATCACTAATAGGCTTTTTTGTTTACTGTTAAACACGAACATTAGTGTTATAATATGGCTGCAAAATTGTTACCGGACTGTATCAATCCTGATTTGAAACTTTTGCCTAAAGTTTTTTTTGTTTTAAGAAATGCATAAGCCTACAATATAACGTGGGGAGCTAATTCTAACCGATAACTCTGCATTTTACATATATAGTGGGTTTAGAACTATATTTGTTTTATTTTCTGTTGAGTAGCTTATTAAAATGCTTAAAAGGAAAATGAGGGTGGTCATGGGGATGGCATTTTTGAAGATGTACACCAGTAAATTTGTATACAACATAGAAAGACTGATAGAAAGCATGGACATCAGTTAATATCACTAGTGGGGTAGGTTGTAACTGCACTCTCAGTCTTTGACACCGATTGATGCAGTTTAGTGAAAAATGGTAGATTTCTAAGCTACTTGAATTGAAGCAGATAAATGTGTGAATATTATAAAGGGAGACTCATTGCAAAACCCCTGACTTGCAAATGCTGTAGCAAACTATTACAGCACTTCCTGGTCTCCCCTAATGATCCTCTTGAATCCTCTCCTGTAGTGTCTGGTCAGTGTCCGGCAACGCTGACGGTCGTGCCCTCCCGACGAGGATGCACTTCTGATAGAGACTGCTCTGGAGGACACAAATGCTGTCAATTTCCCTGTGGGTCGGCGTGTGTGCCGCCTGTTTTCAGTGAGTTTTAATTATTGATGCATGCTATACGTCTTCCAGAAAAAAAACCCCTGAAAAAATGTCTTCACTCAGGAATTGCTAGTCAGTTTCACAAATAATTGCAAAGAAACCGCAAGTAACACATTGAACTAAACGTGAAACTATGAAGTAGATGGACTGAATATTCCGGTAAACCCTCCTACGATCTTTTTTTTTTCTCTCTCTTTTTCATAGTATATGAGACATTCAGTATTCAGTGATGTGGTTTCTCTGTCATGTGTCTCTGTAACAGCAAAGCCAGGGGAGTGTCCAAGCACAAATTTTGGAGCAGGAATGTGTGCAGAGTTGTGTTCCTATGACAGTGACTGTCCGAACAATGAGAAATGCTGCTGCAATGGATGTGGACATCAGTGTATGAATCCATTTGCAGGTATTTGTTAGTGTTTGGGTCAGCTTCATTTCATTTTGTCTTGTTTTATAATTAATCGTTCTCAATGTAAAGTATTCAGCCAATAGCACGGTTTAAAGCACAAGATGGCTTTACAAAATTAATTCATACGATTAATTAATACAATCATGATTTAATAATTAAGAGGAGTAAAACTTGGTATTTGGGTTTTGTGCTGTATCTGAGACTGAATGCCTCTAAACAGACTGACTAAAGTTGACTATCTGGATCCATCCAGGAAAGCCTGCAGCCGAACCACCAAAGCCTCCAGGAAAGCCTGCAGCCGAACCTCCAGGAAAGCCTGCAGTCGAACCACCAAAGCCTCCAGGAAAGCCTGCAGTCCAACCACCAAAGCCTCCAGGAAAGCCTGCAGTCGAACCTCCAGGAAAGCCTGCAGCCGAACCACCAAAGCCTCCAGGAAAGCCTACAGCCGAACCACCAAAGCCTCCAGGAAAGCCTGCAGCCGAACCTCCAGGAAAGCCTGCAGTCGAACCACCAAAGCCTCCAGGAAAGCCTGCAGTCGAACCTCCAGGAAAGCCTGCAGCCGAACCACCGAAGCCTCCAGGAAAGCCTGCAGCCAAACCTCAAGGAAAGCCTGCAGCCAAGCCTCCAGGAAAGCCTGCAGCCGAACCTCCGGAGCCTTCTACCGAAGAGCCGGAGCCTTCTACCGAAGAGCCGGAGCCTTCTACCGAAGAGCCGGAGCCTTCTACCGAAGAGCCGGAGCCTTCTACCGAACTGCCAGAGCCTTCTACTGAACTGCCTGAGCCGGAGCCTTCTACCGAACCTCCTGAGCCAGAGCCTTCAGACGAACTGCCAGTGACGCCTGCAGTGGAACCCCCGAAGCCTCCTGTGAAACCTGCAGCCGAACCTCCGAAGCCTCCTGTGAAGCCTGCAGCCGAACCTCCGAAGCCTCCTGTGAAGCCTGCAGCCGAACCTCCGAAGCCTCCTGTGAAGCCTGCAGCCGAACCCCTGAAGCCTCCTGTGAAGCCTGCAGCCGAACCCCTGAAGCCTCCTGTGAAGCCTGCGGGCAAGCCTCCTGTGAAGCCTGCAGCCGAACCGCCCAAGCCTCCAATGAAGCCTGCAGCCAAACCGCCCAAGCCTCCAATGAAGCCTGCAGCCGAACCGCCAAAGTCAACTTACCCTTATGGCCAATGTCCTGGCCATAAGTAATGTGGCTATGCATGCAGTTAACTGTGCTGATTTAACCATTGGATATATGGTGTTTTCCCTGTTTATCACCAAATAAATCTCACACTTGTAAGACCATTTTCCTCTCTCTTTTTTTTTTTTTTTTTTTTTAAGTGGGAAAACAAGGAATTAGATTTTTGTATTCCAGTGTTAGTTTGGCTGTTCTCTCACATAATGGCTCACTGGAATCAATGCATGAAATCCCACCCTACAAAGCCACGCCGCCTTCAAAACGCTTGAACACACAGCAGAGTCTGTAAAGTCTCTCAAGACGAAAGACTGCACTAAATTGACTCATGTCTAAAATGCATAACATTACAGTGATAATGAACGTAAACAACTTGCAGTGCTCTAGTTGTACCACCTGACTGATTCAGATTAATTTCGGTGTTGACATGGAAACGTCTGAATCCAAATGCCATGATTGGATGAAGAATTCTATTATTCATTGCTATAGGATGTGAAGTTTCAACCAGTACTGGCTATTGACCAATAGTCTTCTGCATTCTGAAGCATTTTAGTGAAATTGTGTCTTCTAGTGGTCATTTTAGGAAGTTGCAACTTCAAGCCTATTAACAAATGATCCCTTTAGTTACCTGTGACCAAATGAGTTCTGAATGCCTGTAATGCTGAGTTCACACTGCACAATTTTCAAAGTAGTCGGGTCACTGTTCTTTTCACACTGCATGACTATCTGGGGTAACGTTCAGTTGCTGCTGTGTGCACGATGCACCGACGACAGTTTCACACTGCATGACTATACAAAAGAAAGAATCGCTGACTGGTCTGCAAACTGCGTTTCACAACCAAACCCACGCGAGAAGTGATATGGAAATAACGCAAGATCACGCGTGTGTAAGACTGGAGTTCTCACGTGAGACTTAAATAGTTATTAAAAATGATAGCCTGCAAGAAGATTTGCAATCCAAATTGTCTGTACGTGCAAAGAGAGTTGGGGGCAAATAAATCATTTTACAATGTGCTACTGTTGCTGCTGGTCAAGCAAATGTTTGTGCTTTGTTTCTGTTAAAATACTGATATTCTGGTCTATAACTCTTCCCCGAACATCCCGCTGTCCTGTAGTTTTCAGTCAGAACACATTATCACAGCAGGATTTTGAATCGCAGACAGATCCAGATATTTAACATGCCAAACATCTCACGGGCGTCGCCGACTCATCTGCGATTCTCTCAGATCGCGTCGTTGATAATTCACACTGCGTGAATGTCACTCGTGTGAACGAGCACCGATTAGCCTATGATTTCGGGCATTTGTTGGCGATCTCCTAGCCTGGTTAAAACCAGACCATTCTCAGTAGTAACTGAGTTATGGTCTGTCAAAGCTTCATTAATAACTCATTTCCAAAGGGGCGTCACCAACGGACGTCGCTCAAATGCCTCTGGGCGCAATTGGATAAATTGGTAAATTACACTACGCCATAAAAGTATGTACTCTTTTTGTGAAGAAAAGGTATTTACTTTTGAATGTGTAGCAAAAAAGTAGGCAAGCTTTGGGACATACTACTTCGTCATCTTTATCGGACGGATCTGTCGCGTGCATCCTGTCACGTAAACTGCCCTATCAATCATCTTGTCACAGTTAAAATCCTCTATTAAATCTAATTAAATTTCCTACAGTTCCGGAGAGAAATGTAGTAGCATGTTCATCTGCCAGTGGAGACTGTCCTCATGTGCTTGCAATTTGAATATAATAATGCATTTAAAAGTTGGTGCGCTTCACCAACGGACGTCGCTCAAATGCCTCTGGGCGCAATTGGATAGACCTAAAACCAATCAGAGCGATCGTCATTGTGTAGAGCCCGCCCCAACGTTTCTGATTGGTGCCGCGATTTCGACGGATTAGAAATGGGCTTGAATGAGCTCTTTGCCAGACTACTTGCAGAGCAAATCTAAATTTGCCGGAAGTTGTCTGGGTTTTCCCAGGCTAGCGATCTCCCAAAACCTGTCGGCGAATGAAAAATTGTTCAGTGTGAACTCTGCACTGATCCAGTAAAACAGCCCTTCAAATGAGTGATGCTAATTACCCAGATTTAGCTCATTACAAACAATCCAAGAGTCTGGAATAGAAGTGTAAAGTGCTTGATTTCTTGAACATCCTCACCTTTCTTGATTTTGACATTTTCTTTGGACACTGAACAAAAGAACATCCTTTATTTCAGTAATAAACTAATGATTTATCATCAAATTAAAAAAAAGTTTCTCACAGTCATATTAACATACAATCTCTTGTGAAATAGGTGCACTTAATTGTATTGTGTAGTGTATTTAAAATGTTAAAAAGTATCTATTTAAAAAAAACTGTACTTACAGATGAATTAATATTAATACAATATAAGGCCGCTTAAGAGCACTTAAAGACCCACTGAAGTGCCTTGAAACGCGCAGCATTTTTCAGTGTGTTGACGTAATTTCCACTGAAACAGGGAGACAGGACGGGACATACTGAGCAGACTCAAACTGAGCTTGCTGACGTAGATGTGACGTGAGCAACCTGTCTGACAGTTGTAAGTCTTCTAGTAGCTGTGCCAAGAGAAATATGAATCATTCCCTTACAAATCTTGCAGAGACAGAGAGAGTGAGTAGAGGGTGTCCATGAGCTAGGAGCAGGAGCAACTTTATGACTCTCTATGGGCTTCTGCCTTGACTTTATCGGACTTTATGCCTCCACGTCCCCCCGATTGACTGCGAGCTTCTACTCCTGTCTATACGGTAGGGCTTGCATAGACTAGTCGAGTAGTAGATAGATCGACTACTTCAACCACTAGTCGACGCTGTCGGAAACAATCGACTACTCGAGCGTCCATTAACCATAAATGAATTAAAAATTGCGAACGTCACCAACAGACACCACGCGTCAGATGTGTGGAAGTATTTCATCAAGGATGACAAAAATATTGTAATTGGCCAACTCTGCAAGAGGCCGTTCACATATTGCGTCTAAAAACGCGTGGAAAGCACGCGGCCGTGCCGCTGTCTCCTACAAGCGCTTGCACTCCCGTGGCATCTGTCGTCGCTATGCAACCAAACTGCACTCTCCATGATGACGACGAAGAAGTTATCATTCAGCAAAGGATTAATTTATTTCTAGCCCTTGCATTAGCTTTACTACTAGATCTATTTCGGGAGATGAGAAGGAAAAACCCGCCTGGAAAAACTAGCGCACCATGTTTCTTTCATTATGAGCGCGCTCACCGCGCGCCTACATTTGAAATAACGACCTTGAGCGCGGAAAAGACGCGATATGTGAAGTCCCCTAGAAGCAGACGTCTGAAATGAAAGGCAAGAACGGCTGTTTATTTGGCTTTAGACTGTTACATGAAAATTTATAAATGAAATGTCATAATTATAATGTTTTGAGAGTTTACTTATGTAATTGTTGCATTAGGCTATGAATTAGTAAATGTTTATTGATAAGATCTAGCTATTTCATTTACAGTAGCATGAACGACGAGTAGTCGAGTAACTTTGAGTATTGTTTTGATAAGAAATCGACTAGCAGAAATCAGTAGTCGTGCAACCCCTACTATACGGTAATTTCCAGAGAGTCGGGTGGTTATGACGCAATCGGTAGCCTATTTATACAAAAACTGCTTCTACGGGGTACAAGGCAATGGAGCCTTTTATACATTGTCGTGTTTCTTTAGAAATAAACAATGGACAAATAGAGTCTTTAAATGCCTCAGATGTAAAGTTATTTGCTGTCAAAGTGAAGCCAAAATGAATGTGAGTCAATGGAATGCTAACAGCAGGTGATGGCTTGTTAGCCAATGGCGGCCTTCAGGGATGGTACGCTATCCGAGAGCTGGATTACTCCCCTGTACAAGCTGTCCTGTACACTTCCTCGTCCTGTGAAAAAGCTAAAGAAACCTTTCTACACCTGAAACAAGAAGCTATTAAATGCACGATTTCGAATATATGTGGTTTGTGTGTGATGTTCGTGCGATTTGGGGTATTTTCATATGACTAAAGAATGTTTACAGTATACATGCTAAGCAGGTGTAGCGATTAGCTGCATACAAAATGCTAAATATAACATATTTCAATCAACATCATTATATGACTAAACTCCATTTTAGATCGCGATCGGAAGATAATACAAATACTCTATGGTGGTTTAAAGTGAGTTTTGAGTAAAAGTGTAATATTAACATTTTAAATTGTGTTATGTAGCTTGATGCTAATTGTTCCATATTACATAATCCATAATCTTCCATGTTCCTAGCTTTGGAAGGAGCAGCCTATCTCTCTCGTCCCTTTGTAAATTGTGGTCTTCATCCTTTAATGCCACAAACTTTAAGCTGACAAAGCATGAACACTTTAAGGAGAAAGTGCTGTTATATCCCTTGGGTGGCTGTTCCCTGGCAAAGGCCTGGCTGGCTAGCTCAAATGGTAGAGCATCAGACTTTTAATCTGAGGGTCCAGGGTTCCTGTTCAGGTGAAGGTTTGTTGCAGACCTCCCCTAATCTCTTGCTGTGCTCTTCCCAGCCTTTGAGGGAGATGGTCTTCCTCTCCGAGATAAGATGTAATGCTTGGTTACTAGGGACTTTAAGCAACAGCTGCTGATGGAACGGCAAAGGCAGCCATAAGTAAGCGTTAACTGCCGTAGCTAAAGAGCGCAAAAATTAAATTGGGGTGATTTAATCATCAGACAAAATACCAAAAAAGGAGGTGATATTTGAGCAAGAGAAGGGTTGCTTTTGGCATTTAATGATATACAGAAACGATTACAATGCCACATAACCTAAAACATAACATTAACTTTCTTAATCTGTCACGTAGTAACAACTACGGTAAATCAGCTGTTCTCTCGTAGTAGACGGTTACAGTAGAACGTCGCGAGGTAGCAGTTAATGTCGCACGTGCGCAATAGAACGACAGAATGCCATTGCCGTTCCACCAGAGGCCATTGCTTAAAGTCCCTACTGTCTAAGCAAGCAGTGGAGGGGGACTTTAGAGAGAACTGAGCTGAAGCTTGCCGTTGACACTGTATGTGCAGGCCCGGGGTGAGTGGAAAGATTGCTTTCTCTGTGTAGCATTTAGTATTCTGCGTTGTGCGGGCAGCATCCCCAGTCCAAATCCGGATCATGGCAGTCTTTTCGTGTAGGTGAAGACGTCGCTGAACTCCTTTTTGCCAACACAATATTTTCGCCGGGTTGATCCTCTGCTGCTCACATTGATCCACATTGATAGTTGGCCCCGGTGTTCTCTGATGCTCAAATCCAATAATGAAAATAGCATGTGACTCACTGGCGGGAGTAGTCATGGCTGAGAGGTTAAGGCGATGGACTCGAAATCCATTGGGGTCTCTCCGCGCAGGTTTGAATCCTGCCACCTACATGGCTCCTTCGTGTCACTTTGTCTATTTGCGACAGGAAGTGTGACATCCAGGAGCTTTGTACGAGCTGCTCTTTTCTCTAACACGGAAAATTGGGCAACCCACATCTCTTTTCAAGCCTGAAGTGAGCAGGTTTTTGTGTAGGTGAAGACATTGTTAGTTTATAAATAAGTGTTTTGGCACACCTGTCGGAGTGGCGCTACAAATTCTTCTAAAATCTGATTTTATTTCGGGCATGTTAAATTAGCGTTCGACAAACGCGAACAAACTTTTATTTATGGACACTCACAATAACAATTAAATGTTGTGCTTTTGTAAAATAAAGAAAACAAACAGGGTGCGCTTTCTGCCGTCTCGTCACAGAAATGAACCAAAACTCTATAGGCTACTTGCCTCGGTCACGATATTATCTGATTATGCAATCCATATGAAACCATCCAATTTTAAATTGGCTATGATATAACCGTGGCTGTGTATTCCCCTATATTCACTACAGTGGCTGGAAACATTGTTTTCATTCATAATTACTTGCATGGATTCACATCGCAAATCAATCAGCAATTAAAAAATTCAGATTCAAATTCTAGACATGCCCCTGTGTTTCTTGATGATCAATGCAGATTTATGCCAGTCTCCAGTAGAGATCCATTTCCTGGAGAGTTTAGGTGTAGGAGTTTAGTCATAATTACAACTTGTAACTTATGGTAGAACTCCGACTTGTACCACTTGATCGCTGTACCACCTGACCACTGCAGATTCATTTGCCGTTGATAGTGTTGCCATAAAAACAATCAATCATCTTCTAATTACGGTAATTATTATGACATCCAACCCTAATCAAACACACCTGAACAAGCTAATCAAGGTCTTCACAATTAGGCTATATTAGAAAACTACAGGCAAGTGATTTTCATTAGGGTTGGAATTACCCAGGCCCCCAATTGGATCTTTAAAAACACATTTTCAAAAAGTGTTTTGAACTCTTTTGATAGCGTTTGTTGTGGGACTCAGCTGATGTTTTGATGCAGCAACAGGGATTTTTCTTTGTAGTTTTGTGGTCCTTGCTGTCTGCCCCTCCTGACTCAGTAATTCAGTGCATCTTCCAGCAGAGTTGATTTTATGATTGCAGGGCCAGAGGATGACAGCTCAAGTGTACTGCTCATTTAGTGCTGTTTTATTGTGTCTGTCTGCTTATTTGAGCACAACAGACGCTGGAGTCCTAGGTGAGAAGTTATTTTAGCTTCATTACGCAGCCTGAAGAAGTGCATAAATAAAGTGCCTTACAAAATTGGATTTCAGGCACATCTGCTTACAAAAATACAGTACAGATGTCAAGTGGAAGTTCATCTTTGTATGTTGGTTTAGTTTTAATAATAAGCAAAGTATAAATATGCAAACTGTCATAAGTTTATGCATTTTTCATTGTACAAGTAAAACCCATATAATCACTAATAGGCTTTTTTGTTTACTGTTAAACACGAACATTAGTGTTATAATATGGCTGCAAAATTGTTACCGGACTGTATCAATCCTGAGTTGAAACTTTTGCCTAAAGTTTTTTTGTTTTAAGAAATGCATAAGCCTACAATATAACGTGGGGAGCTAATTCTAACCGATAACTCTGCATTTTACATATATAGTGGGTTTAGAACTATATTTGTTTTATTTTCTGTTGAGTAGCTTATTAAAATGCTTAAAAGGAAAATGAGGGTGGTCATGGGGATGGCATCATTTTTGAAGATGTACACCAGTAAATTTGTATACAACATAGAAAGACTGATAGAAAGCATGGACATCAGTTAATATCACTAGTGGGGTAGGTTGTAACTGCACTCTCAGTCTTTGAAACCGATTGATGCAGTTTAGTGAAAAATGGTAGATTTCTAAGCTACTTGAATTGAAGCAGATAAATGTGTGAATATTATAAAGGGAGACTCATTGCAAAACCCATGACTTGCAAATGCTGAAGCAAACCATTACAGCACTTCCTGGTCTCCCCTAATGATCCTCTTGAATCCTCTCCTGTAGTGTCTGGTCAGTGCCCGGCGACGCTGACGGTCGTGCCCTCCTGACAGGATGCACTTCTGATTGAGACTGCTCAGGAGGACACAAATGCTGTCAATTTCCCTGTGGGTCCGCGTGTGTGCCGCCTGTTTTCAGTGAGTTTTAATTATTGATGCATGCTATACGTCTTCCAGAAAAAAACCCTGAAAAAAATGTTTCACTCAGGAATTGCTAGTAAGTTTCACAAATAATTGCAAAGAAACCGCAAGTAACACATTGAACTAAACGTGAAACTATAAAGTAAATGGACTGAATATTCCGGTAAATCCTCCTACGGTCTTTTTTTTTTTCTTCTCTTTTTCATACAGTGTATGAGACATTCAGTATTCAGTGATGTGGTTTCTCTGTCATGTGTCTCTGTAACAGCAAAGCCAGGGGAGTGTCCAAGCACAAATTTTGGAGCAGGAATGTGTGCAGAGTTGTGTTCCTATGACAGTGACTGTCCGAACAATGAGAAATGCTGCTGCAATGGATGAGGACATCAGTGTATGAATCCATTTGCAGGTATTTGTTAGTGTTTGGGTCAGCTTCATTTCATTTTGTCTTGTTTTATAATTTATCTTTCTCAATGTAAAGTATTCAGCCAATAGCACGGTTTAAAGCACAGGATGGCTTTACAAAATTAATTAATACGATTAATTAATACAATCATTATTAACCCTCTGAGGTCTGAGCTGTTTTCTGGGCCCTGGAGGTGTTCTGACATTTCTGGTTATTTCTGTTACTTGTGATATTTTCATGGCTAAAGTCTAATTACACTAGCCTGGGTGCCAGCCCGAACCCCGCCCACAACATTTTTTGGTCGGGAAGTTCGGTCTGGACTCGATCCATTGAGGAGTAATTATGCTCGGCTCCTAGAAGGCCGAGCCAATCAAATTGCCAGGGCGGGGCTTTAATCGATGATGGACATATGGTATGCGGTGATGTCACCAAAGAGCGCTTGATTTGAATTAGTTTACAACAAAGACGACTGCAGCTGTAGAATTGAGATTTCACGAGTTCACGTTTACAAATAAGTCGGATAGAATAAATGCGTAGGCTATATGAGATGTCATGAGTTCACACAAATAAGTAAGATAGAATAAATGCGTATATGGCGTGCTGTCCGAGAAGGCTGTGGGCTCGGTAGCCATACTGCCCCCGTGTTCCTGGTTGTGAGAGAACAAGACAAGAGTGAGATTCGGGGTGGTGGAGGGACCGAGGGATGCTAAAAAACTGTCAAGGAGTGTTAGGTAAGTTGACAGAGTGAATATGCTTCCGTGGTAACGTTAGACACGGTATTGTTTGACAAGTTGATATTGGATTGATTATTTGTACGTGCTGCTCCCGAACTTTGTTTATGAAACATCATGTGTAGATTCCGCCATCGCGTCTGTTATTGAAGATATCGACAGCGCATTCATTTTAAAAGAGGAACAGAGAGCCGCGCCCGCGACATTTTGTTGGTTGAAAATATGAATTTGAATATACAATGCAAAATGGCGCCGCGGATGGCTGCTTCGGTTTTGAGCTCCTCAGTACTTTTACTGTTTTTGTTTGTTTGTCCTGTTTTATGTAACCTTTTCCCCGTCAGTTTAACTAGGAACGAACTCCTAGACATCAGGAACAACACACCAAACGACATTTTGCCGACTTTTGAGCATTCCGACATTTTATTAGACATCCTAGTTGGCGGAGCTGCGATCCTGTACAAGCGCTTCAAAAGACGCAAACGAGGGAAACGCGCGGGCGCGCTCGTGAAGTTTCGACAGCGCGGATTCAGGACTCCGCTGCCGAGCATTCACTTGGCAAATCTCCGTTCTCTAGCAAATAAAACAGACGAACTACTACTTCTCACCCGCACAAACAAGGACTTTTCAAACTCGGCTGCTCTTTGCTTCACAGAAACATGGCTGAACGGTTCCATACCGGACAGTGCGCTAAATCTAACGGGCTTCCAGCTGTTCAGAGCGGATCGCGTCGCCGAGTTAACTGGGAAAACGAGAGGCGGTGGATTATGTTTTTATATCAACGAAGGCTGGTGTTCAGATGTGACAGTGTTGACGAAGATGTGCTGCCCTAATTTGGAAGCTCTCTTCATTAACTGTAAGCCTTTTTATTCGCCGCGGGAGTTTTCCTCATTTATTCTGGCGAGTGTGTACATCCCCCCTGACGCGTGTGTGAGCGCGGCATTGCAACAGCTGGCTGATCAGATCACACAAACGGAGCAAAGTTACCCGGACTCTTTCACTATCATTCTCGGCGATTTTAATAAAGCTAATCTCACCCGTGAACTGCCTAAATTCAGACAGCACATCACCTGCCCCACCAGGGACACTAACATACTGGACCATTGCTACACTGCTTTAAAGGACGCATACCACTCTGTCCCCAGAGCAGCTTTGGGACTCTCTGATCATTGTTTGGTTCATCTTCTCCCAGCCTACAAGCAGAAACTTAAATCTGCTAAGGCAGTTGTAAGAACTGTAAAGAGATGGACCAGCGAAACAGAGCAGGTCTTACAAGGTTGTTTTGACTGCACTGATTGGAGTGTTTTTGAGGCTGCAGCCACTGATCTGGATGAGCTCACTGACACTGTGACATCTTACATCAGCTTCTGTGAGGACATGTGTGTCCCCACTAGGACTTTTTTAACATATAACAACGATAAGCCATGGTTCACTGCAAAACTAAAACATCTTCGTCAGGCCAAAGAGGATGCCTACAGGAGTGGGGACAGAGCCTTGTACAAACAGGCCAAATACACACTGACAAAGGAGATCAGAGAAGCTAAGAGGAGCTTCTCTGAAAAGCTGAAAAGCCAGTTTTCAGCTAACGACCCTGCATCAGTGTGGAAAGGCCTGAAAGCCATCACCAGCTACAAAACACCATCCCCCAACACTGTTGAGAATCAACGACTGGCCGACGATCTCAATGTATTTTACAGTAGATTTGAAAAGCCTGCTCTCACACCCCACACCCGCTCTGACCGTCTCTACACACAACCATCAACACCCCCCTCCCTCCCCCATACTGCTTCTCAGCCTGCACCTCAGATCAGTGAGGAGGATGTATGCAGAGTCTTCAGGAAACAGAAGATAAGGAAAGCCAAAGGCCCAGACGGTGTCTCACCAGCCTGTCTCAAAGCCTGCGCTGTCCAGCTGTCATCCATCTTCACACTGATTTTCAACAGATCACTGGAGCTGTGTGAAGTCCCCTCCTGCTTCAAACACTCCACCATCATCCCGGTACCCAAGAAACCTAAAATCTCTGGACTTAACGATTACAGACCTGTTGCTTTGACATCTGTGGTCATGAAGTCATTTGAGAGACTGGTGCTGGCCTACCTGAAGGACCTCACTGGACCCTTGCTGGACCCCCTGCAGTTTGCTTATCGAGCAAACAGGTCTGTGGATGATGCAGTCAACATGGGACTGCACTACATCCTCCAACATCTGGACAAACCAGGGACTTATGCAAGGATCCTGTTTGTGGACTTCAGCTCCGCTTTCAACACCATCGTCCCGGATACCCTCCTGAATAAACTAACCCAGCTCTCTGTGCCCTCCTCCATCTGTCAGTGGATCATCAGCTTCCTGACAGGCCGGCAGCAGCTAGTGAGGCTGGGAAAAGTCACATCTCGGACCCTTACCATCAGCACTGGTGCCCCCCAAGGGTGCGTTCTCTCCCCACTGCTTTTCTCCCTCTACACAAATGACTGTACCTCCAAAGACTCCTCCGTCAAGCTCCTGAAGTTTGCAGACGACACCACAGTCATTGGCCTCATCCAGGACGGTGACGAGTCTGCTTACAGACAAGAGGTTGAACAGCTGGCTGTCTGGTGCAGTCATAACAACCTGGAGCTGAACACGCTCAAAACTGTGGAGATGATAGTGGACTTTAGGAGAAACCCCCCTGCACTCCCCCCTCTCACCATCATGGACAGCACTGTGACAGCAGTGGAGTCATTCAGGTTCCTGGGCACTACCATCTCTCAGGACCTGAAGTGGGACAATCACATTGACTCCATTGTCAAAAAGGCCCAACAGAGGTTGTACTTCCTTCGTCAACTGAAAAAGTTCAACCTACCACAAGCGCAGATGACTCAGTTTTACTCAGCTGTTATTGAGTCGGTTCTGTGCACTTCTATAACTGTCTGGTTTGGGTCAGCCAGCAAATCAGATATAAGAAGACTACAACGGACTGTTAGGACAGCTGAAAGGATCATTGGTGTACACCTCCCCAACCTTCAGGACTTGTACAATGCCAGAGTGAAGAAACGGGCAGGGAACATCATCACAGACCCCTCCCACCCCGGCCAAAACCTGTTTGCACTTCTGCCGTCAGGCAGACGTTACAGATCTCTGCGCACTAGAACATCTAGGCACAAAAACAGTTTTTTCCCCCATGCTATCTCAAGCTTAAACAGCTAAAACAGCAATTAACACCTGCTGTATAATTCATTCAGTACTTGAGAGAGAAGCAAGAGGTTTTTTTGTGTAAATACATATACAAATTTTATTTATAGAGCTGTACACACAATGCACAAATCTGTACATAACTGTTTCAGATGTATACTATAACTATTATTATTGTTTATTCTATTTATTTATGTTCTCATTTAAATACCTGTTCTAATGTCATATATGTATGTATGTACCAAGAGCTCCTGTAAAAACCACAAAAAATTCCTTGTGTGTTTGTGCACACTTGGCGAATAAAGCTCATTCTGATTCTGATTCTGATTCTGATTCTGAATGAAGGACATGTGTCATTTACTCCGTTGCTCTGTTTGGTTGTAGGTCTATCCAATTGAGTGCAGAGGTTTTTTTTTTCCTAGTTCGGTTGAGAAACGCCCCATAATCAAATCTCTATGGAGTGGTATCAGACTCACATTCTGACTAGAATATGAGTATGACGAAGTCAGGCTATAATTACACTGTATTCAGCACAAACTCTGCTAGAATAATATATCAGCAGCATGTATGTAAAAGTTTGTAGTTTTGAGATAATGACATTTATGCATGGTTTGTGAAAATACAAAAAAAATAAAAATCCTCAGTGAAATAAGGCCATGAAACCCATACTGATTATTTCTTCACAAGACTTTTGAAAATTGTATGACGTAGCCTAGAATATTTGCTGCAACACTATGTGAAAATCACCCTGACGGCTCATTCAGAGAAGACAATATATTGATTTAAAAATTTTACGACGTGTTTTGTGTTAGAAAGCCTTATGCGGAAGGTGTGATCACCTCATTAATATGTAAGTTTTTCTCACCTGAGAAAGACAAAGAACCTCCCTAACGGCCCTATTAGGAGCTATCCTAGCTCCTAATAGCCCTGTCATTCTGAGCAACCTTGCACAAAACTGTAAATGAGGAGATTTAAAAAAGAATGGCTTTTAAATTGTTTGGATTTATTTACAACACAACATAATCCAAAGATACACAACAAATGCCAAAAAAGCACTTCAAAGACAGAGACCTTTGTGCCATTCATAAAAACATTGTACATACCTTTCATTTCCAAGATTTTCACTTTACCATGTTCACGTACAGAGACTCATGTGAATGTTGAAGTCCTCAGTGGCATCTGGGCCCTGAAAAAAAAAGTGAACATACTGAAATCAAGAGAAAGGCATGCACAATTTTGGAAATAAATATTAGATTTTTCTGGTTAAAATTGCTTTTTAATATTCCTTTTTAAAATTCACAGAATACACACACACACACACACACACACACACACACACACACACACACACAAATGTTTCCAACAATATATAATATAATGAACAGCAGGTTTGTTGTACCTTGTAGGCATAAGGTATATGCGCAGTGCCAGATAAAATAATAACAATAAATAACCTATAGCAGTATAAATCTTCCAAAAGATTTCAGTAACAACTAAGCTAGAGAAAAATGTATTGATTATCATGTTACTTCAAATGTTTCCATCCGTTATGATGATATGAAATGAGATAATAATAAAAACATGAAGCCGTTTGTTGCGTTTTGCTTTCATCCAAAATGATACATCCAAACGCGATCGCGCTGCAAAATATGATAGCCTACATTCAAACGCGATCGCGCTGCAAAATATGATACATTCAAATGCGATCGCTATCCAAAATATGATACATTCAAACGCAATTGCGCTCAAATATAAAACATTATGGTTACCATATACATATCTACGTTTGAGCAGATATCCACAAACAAAGTAACAGTAAACACGGGTCTAAACAGGGCTCTCAAGTCTCACGCATTGGGCAATGCCAACCAAGTTGTCCTGCGAGCTTTATATTTAACGTTGTATACGAGGCGCAGGCACACAAAGTGAAGTTTCCTGCCGCCAGCACGTATCTCGGCCAGATTGCGTTCGTTACAAGGCAACACAGATGCGCGAACACACGGAAGTTGACGGAACATTCTCGGCCACCGTACGCTCGTTACCAGGTAACCAACAACATCGCGTGAACACACGTCGTGACTCGTGATGGAGAAGGTAAGTTGGAAGAAAGCTCATCTAACATTATTAGGCTAGAACATTTAATATATAGCCCATCGTATACATTATTATTGATGCAGTCAAAAACTCTACAACTACTTTGCAACCAGGCCAGAAGCTTTGGCTCAGTTTGGCTAGCTTACGTTTTCTTAAACTAAGGGAATGTTATGCCTCGTTTCCACTGAGCAGTACGGTACGGTACGGGACAGTACGGTACGGTTCGGGTCTGTTAACCATGATCTGGCTAGCGTTTCCACTGCCAACAGTACCCTTACTTGATAGGCGTGGTGTTTCGATCGACGTCATTTTCGCGCGAAGAAGAACATAGTAAACTACAATGGATGACATGCAGCAGATCTTGTTCTTGCTCCTCGACATGTTTGTCACAAGAAGACAAGCGCCGACATTAGGCTTTTCTCAATATCAAGTACGCAAAGTTTGTACTTGCCATGTGCGACTCCTACATGCAAATGGTACAGCGCGTTCTTAAAAGCGTCGCTGATACACCGGTTATCTCGGTTACTCTGTCTGTACATTTTAAGCAACAATAAAACGAAATATGTTATAAAACACCACTCTGCCTCTTTTCGTTTTCATTTAAATAAATTAAACATTATAGGGACACAAATGTGGTTCATGCGCAACGCATATTGATTATTCACTGCACGTTATACGTTATAACGAAACGAAATATAAACACAACCCTAACGTTACCTCTTTTCGTTTAAAAAATAAATAAAATAAACATATTCCAGGCAATATATGCATTTGTACAAATGTTGCAATAAACATCAGTGATAATCTTGTAATAAAAAATGACAAGAAACCATATTTCTTTTTGTAAAATTTCAGTTTTATCAATAATAGCCTATATAAAAGTTTAAGTAAAGTACAAGAAGCTATACAATAAGAAATAAAGCAAACAATTCAGTCAAATATCCAAATGCAGCGCTCTAACATTACAAGTAGTTAAACACAAATAACATTAATATAAAACTAAACTTAGCCCTCAGCCAAAACGATTGACAGGGAACTCATTATATACTCACGAGACCAAAGATCGCCCGTTAGGTCTACACAAAACGAATTATATCTTATGTTTAACCACTACCGTCGGAGTCTGCGACGAACGCCGAGGCAAGGCTCATCCAGCCGGGAAACATGAGCGCCGAGCGCCCGCTGAACGCATGGATCTCACAACCGGGGAAAAAAAAATCATCTTTATAAATAAACCACAGATTTGAGCTTTAAACAACTACATTCTCGCCTGAAAAACTCTTAAAATTACATTTCGTGATACAGTAACAGTAGTATTATATTAAACTGTATATTAAAAAATGGCGCTTCTTATGTTGTCATTCCTCTTGTAGCACGCGCAAGTGACGATTCTCTGTCAACCAATCAACGTCCTGCAGTGAGTCTAGCTCCACCTTTTAGTACCGTTCCACTGTGCTAGGTACCCCAATGGAAGGGTACCTAAAAAGTGGTACGGTACGGTTCGGCATTTTGGTACCATTCACAACTTTTGATAGTGGAAACGCAAATAAACGCGTACCGTTCCGTACCGTACCGTACCGTACCGCTCAGTGGAAACGAGGCATTAGTGGGTAGGCTATATGGGAAGGAATTAAGATGTATTTCTTCATTTTATTTTAAAAACATTTAAATTTGTTTATTTTATTTTAAATTATATTATACTGTATTAATAGTCTTTCTAGTTACATTAAGGCCTACATGTATTAAAGCAGAGTGCTCTGGGTAATATTTTATATCCTGTCAAAACATTAATCATTGCCATTGCATTTGTATTTTTCAAACACATTAACACATTTCATAAGCTGGAGTGTGTACTCTTGTGTACACACACACACACACACCTTAAAAATACTCTAATATGTCATTTGTTCACAATGTCCCATGCACTACACAATAAATAATTATACCATTTTGACTAGACACATTCAAAATGCAAAAAGATTTGTTTTTACAAACTGTTTGGATCAATTTGTTATATTTTTGTAATTTTTGTATAACTTATTTGTAATTTTGAAATATAACATTAAAGAGTATATTTGATGTGATGAATTGCTCTGTCATTTATCAGATTTACCAATTGTTATAATTTCAATTTGGGCTGGTTAATTCTGAACAATGGGTAAAATTGGGGGGCGGGGAAATATGGGGGCAGGGCTCCATTAGGGCTCCTCCCCTAACCGCATGTGATCTCACTCCAAGCTTTTGGTAAAACTGAGATGGTCCTCAATGCAGAGCATAAAATCCAGGGGGAGGAGTTGGATAAAATCCAACTCCTCCCACCTTACATATGCCTAAACCTACCCGTCTCCACCCCCTGATCCCTAAACCCACCCCTAAACCTACCCATCTCCACCCCTAAACCTACCAATCTCCACCCCTTATATAAGATCCGACTCCTCCCCTCGGATCTTGTGTACTGCATTGAGTTGCTACTGGTAAAACTTGAGAGCCCTGGGTCTAAATATTATAATATTCCCCATATATCTAGCAACAGTTCAACTGCAACGTGACATTTATGCAACAATAACAAACTAATATGTAAGAATTTCTTACCTTACATCTTTCTTGTCTTCAAATCGCGTTCTTCTTCTTTTGAGGTAGCCTAAATCCAATGTAAGCTCAGGCACGTCTTTCAAACTCGGCGAAAAGTGAAGTGTTTTCTTGTTGAGGTAATGAGCGAGTTCGCGTTCAACCAGGTTGTCGCGTTCCATGTGGAGATTTGCATGTGAATATCTTTTGCACGAGTGGGCGTGGCCAACATCTTGTTGGTTTTATACAAATTACTTAAACAGAGAATATTTATTTTTGTTTTGAATCCGATCATTTAAAAGTACACACTTAAATGTTTATAAAGGTATATGGCTCATAAATGTGTGACAAGTATTCGCTGAGTTTAGTTTCAGTTTACAGACGTGCTCAAGAAAAAAGTTCACCGCGACGGAGAGGCAGAGCGCACACCCTGTTTATTTTCTTTATTTTACAAAAGCACAATGTTTTGATTTGATTTTAAGTGGACACATACAAAAGGAGAAATATCACAGATTCTTTTTTTATATTTCTTTTTTCTATATGACCATAAATGACGGAGTAATTTAAGTTTATAGTGCTACAATGTGGAGAAAATCCAGCAAAACGCGCCTGCGCGTTTGCCGACCTCAGAGGGTTAATAATTAAGAGGAGTAAAAAATTTGGTATTTGGGTTTTGTGCTGTATCTGAGACTGAATGCCTCTAAACAGACTGACTAAAGTTGACTATCTGGATCCATCCAGGAAAGCCTGCAGCCGAACCACCAAAGCCTCCCGGAAAGCCTGCAGCCGAACCTCCAGGAAAGCCTGCAGCCGACGACACGATGCACCGACGACAGGAGGTTTCACACTGCATGACTTGACAAAAGAAAGAATTGCTGACAGCTGTCTGGTCTGCAAACTGCGTTTCACAACCAAACCCACGCAAGAAGTCGCAGGAGTAGTCGTGGCCGACAGGTTAAGGCGATGGACTTGAAATCCATTGGGGTCTCCCCGCGCAGGTTTGAACCCAGCCGACTACGTAGCTCTTTGTCTGTTTGCAACAGGAATTGTGACATCCAGTAGCTTTGTACGAGCTGCATTTTTTTTTTCTCTAACATGGAAAACTGGGCAACCCACATCTCTTTTCAAGCCTGACGTGAGCAGGTTTTTGTGTAGGTGAAGACATCGTTGAACTCCTTTTTGCCAACATAATATGTTAGCTGAGTACATCCTCTGCTGCTCACATCCACATTGATGATTGGCCCTGGTGTCCTCTGCTGCTCACTTCCAGAAAGGAAAATAGCATGTGATTCACTACCACTATAACTGACTCACTTTCAAGAGTAGTCGTGACCGAGAGGTTAAGGCGATGGACTTGAAAACCATTGGGGTCTCCCCGTGCAGGTTCGAACCCTGCTGACTACGTGGCTCCTTGTCACTTTGTCTGATTGCGACAGGGGTTGTGATATCCAGGATCTTTGTATGAGCTGCTTTTTTTTTAACATGGAAATTGGGCTCTTTTCAAGCCTGAAGTGGGCATCGTTTCAAAAGGCCCAGATGTGATTTTGGCCATTCTATTCAGGCTGTCGGTGCAATGGCTTTGGCATCCCCCGACAACTTCACAGCCTTCACGTTGTGCAGCTCAAGAGTCGCCGCATTATATTTTATTGAGAATCTTGGATATTAGTGACCCCTAGGGGGTGCTCCAACGCACACAATTTGAATATCTAAACTAGAAAACCCAAACAGCGCTCCCCTTTAAACTATTTAGGCAGGTTGTATCCAATGAAGGAACAGAAATGGGACTGATGTACTCCAATATAATTTTATTAAACACTAGACACAATAATATACTGATTGGCAATCGGAGAAGACAAATGTTCCCCATAGGTAACTAGTGTTGCTTTCGTCAACGAAAATTATGACGAAATATTGTCGTCAACGAACCGTTTTCACCTGACGAAAACGAGACGAGACGAGACGTAAATGCATGGTCATGTGACGATGACTAAAATACATGTATGATGCATTATCGTTGACGAATAAAAACGAGACTAAATGTGGCTTACAAAATAAAAACTATGCTAAAATGTCTCCTCATTTTCGTTGACCAAAACGAGATGAGACGAAATGTTATAACGTCACGACGAATGAGAGAGTTGTGCGTGAACCCATAGCTTTGTCGGCTTTAAATTCTGTTTTGCGATCTGGTCACCAGATTATCAGCGAATTTAACAATATTATTCCATTAGTTTTTCTATTAAAATGTATCATTGATATATTTGACACATTCATAATCATTACTTTTGCCGGTTCTTTGTGACAGCTGTTATGTGCATTATGGCAGCGTCTCTGGTTACATGAACGCGTCATCGCATCAGCACCAGAACATGGAGATTTTATTTTAGAGAATAATTAAATATCGATATATATCGATAATTATATTAAAATAATTAATTAAATCGATATTCTATAATTAAATAAACTAATCGAATATACAAAAATCGTGACTCATCCCTGGAATCTCTTGTTTCTTTTCCCAAATCTTCACTCACGTCTCACCCATTTTCTAAAGGGATTATACACGTTTCTTCATTGGTTCGCTTTTAATTAGGCCTATTATATTCGTATTCTTTACTGTGGTAAAGTCCCAGCTAACAATTTAACGTTCTGGGAACGTTCTGGGAACGTTAGTTTTTGGTTCCCAGAACGTTCCCAGAACGTTCCCAAGAACGTTCCCTATTGGTTAGCCAGGAAAGTTTTCTTTACGTTAATAGAACGTTCCCTATAGGTTAGGGGAACGTTCCCGGAACGTTCCCGAAAGGTTCCCAGAACGTTCCCGAAAGGTTCCCGCAAGGTTCTCGTAACGTTCCCGGAAGGTTAGGGGAACGTTCCCGGAACGTTGCCGAAAGGTTCCCAGAACGTTCCCGGAACGTTCTCCTAACGTCTACACATCCTGATATGCCTGTACACAAATTGTAGGTCTACAAACAACATATTCTACATTGTTTATTGTTCAAACACTTAAGAATCCTATGAATATATTATTACAATAAATTGAATTTACAGAAACTATCACTAATAAGTAAATCAATCAGTTTGTATTAAATAAATAAATCAGCACACAATCCATGTTTTTGTTTATTCATTGTTTAATTATCAACCTAAAATAAGTCATTAAAAACAGCGTTAGCAAAATGTATTCAGGAACAGTAATTTACATTTAATATTTCAAACATGAAAATATTTCAAATAAAACTGCACAAACATTTTAATTAAAACGATCTTTTTGCAAACTGTAGCCTATAACTTTGGCTATAAAGTTGAAAAAGTATTCATTTATATACAATATACATGAATGTGCCAATCTTCACTCCGCTCAAAACATTTAAACTCCCAACACCATCTGCAAATTTAACAAGAAAATAAAAAGACAACGCGTTACATGGACACACAATCCCATGCCAAAATTCAAGCCCTGTAATGGCATTAATATTCATCTGGAGCAAATGAAAAGAGTGAGGTGGGATTGTGGATCACAATTGGGATCACAAGCTGTAGGAGATATGAGCACGAGCGCTGCTGGTATCATGTATTTATTCAGATATTTCAGCATCAATGTGTATAGAAAAATTTATATATTTCAAAACAATACATTGCATTTATTTATATTGCACTATTTATTATTTCAGACTACAAATCAAAAAAGGAATGTTTTATATAGGGGTAAGGATACCCATATTAAGCCTCTCTCTCTGAAGTCAAATAAAAAACAGAGAAAATAATATTTAAGTCTAGTGAACTCTGACCTGCGAATTCGCTCTACCTTTTATGTATAAGTCTCACCTCCAATGAAGAATTTGAAAACCTGTAACTGCTGTGTTGTTTATGAGAAAGAAAGTGAAAAAAAGTTTGAAACTGCTATCAATTTTTTTTTTTTAATCTCTGTGACTTTACACCTACAAATTCCACTGTCACAGGTGCTCAGTTTTGCTATAATGAAACCCTCACAGAACATGGTAATAATCAGCCATCCATGCAAAAGCAAAGGTCGGTGTAGTTTACAGGTGCATCTGTCCAGGCCAACATCTGATGCCTTGATGCCTTCCGCTGGGATCCCAGAAAACCTGAAATAAAAAAATAGTACAGTTCAAAATCTATCATACATACATCTCATCTGGTATCACAAATTATCATTCCAGGTTCACTTTAAGATATGCTCAATATTAGTGCTGCACAATATTGAAAAATTTAGAGTTTATTTAGAGATATCAGCCGTATGGTTTAGTGCATGCGCTAACGGCTCCAGGTTTGTATCTGGTAAATTACCCCACTAATAATGCCCAGAATGGTACCAAACTACTACAGTAGTACAAATAGGTTCTGTACTCATTAAACGAGGCATTGGAAAGTTTGTAAGTACATCAGGAGTTTATTTAAATAACACTTGCCTGACGGCGAATGCTACTGCTGATGTTGACGTCACTTTATGAGTACAGAACCTATTTGTACTACTCATTTTCCCCGACATAGAGCAGACCGGCACACAACAAAAACTGCTGTTCGGATGTTCCCTTTTCTGATATTTTAGCCTTCGTGACATTTTAATTAAAACAGAAGTAAGAATTTTAGTGTAATAAGCAAAAATTAACAGTAAACTCAGAGATCACCTACCGCTGCAGATGTGTACGGAAGTGAAAAGCGGAAATGCTTAGACCTCTTTCCGGTTCAACCGCTGGGCGCTCCGCATAACCTCTATTGGGGGGATTTTGTAGAGGAGTGAACCTGCATAGAAAATTACAATAGATAACAAGCATAGATAAATACAATAGAAGAAAAACACAGTTGAAATAAGCAGTGCATTATGTTTTTCAGTTAAATCTAACTTATCAGGTACAGAAATTGATTTATCAAAATGTAAAATAAGTCTTCAGTGTAAAAATAAAATAACTATAAAATTAATGTATCTTTGCTAAAGCTACAAGTCATTCTCTCTTTTGATGTTTGATCACCATTGGCGACACAAGCAGCTGCGGGTACGTTAGGCTGCTGTCCCTTTAAGACGAATGCGCAGAACTAATATAAATGACACGCATCCGTTTTCTTTCTGTTTAAAACACAAGACAAGAGGAAACTCGCCATTTTGACTTCATTTTGCGTGCACGTGTCTGTTTAAGCTAAAAAAAAAAAGTGAAAGAGAACTGAATTCGGCTAAACTCACCTTCTTCATCTACTGACTGTGGATGGCATCAAGGTCTTGTCCTGAAGAATACAGGGCCAAACAATAGGGATTTTATCTCATCTGGTAACAAGAGCAAAGCCATAACTTTAAGAACTCTAATGATATATTTACCCCCTGATATTGCATTGGGGATATCAATTCAAACATTTTTAAAGGCTAAGAGTATGAGCCACAGCTGCCCAAGATATCTAGGGGTTGCAAATTAGTCATGGCTATAAACCTGTATGCATGGCATCTACTTTGTATTTTTTATAAAGCAATGTTCTATGCATTTGTCCCTGTCAAATAAACATTAAATAAATAAATCTGTGAAAA